>NC_040234.1:12010481-12200481 GCF_001444195.1 Xiphophorus couchianus | reverse complement strand
TGGATGGATGGATATTTCAGTTAGATATTTTCAAAAGAACAAAAATGCAAAGCACCATCACCTGCTCACTCCTGTTTCATACAAAAACATACGGATTATCATTTAATCTAATCATCTGGTACACTTGCTCCCAACAGTTTCAGTGTAACCGTCGCCAGTAGTTCCCTTTTCTCTATGAAGCCACTTGAGTGTACTTCCGCTCAGTTCTCTTGTTTACACTGAGTGACTTTATATGTAACACTCATGTACTGTTTTACTCAAGTCTCAAATTCAGGGTGTAAAGCCGACACAGAGCAGTCTGCATTTCTGCTTTTACAGAATTTTACAATAAAATTTAAATGTATGCATGAATAAATAAAATGCACGTTTGTTTGTAAATGTTAACCCCTATGTTTAACTTTCTTGAATTAACATTCTGCCCTGAGGGAGTCTGTCACTGCTTCATTTCTGACTGACTGCTCTTCTTTTTGACAATGTTTTTTTTTTCTTTTGCTACAGGAGAAAAAACTTGACTGTGATGAGGATTTGTCAGCTCTCTTATGTTTACCTCTGTAAATAAATATCAGATTGATATTTGCATTGGAAAATACAGTCATCTCAATAATTGAGAATAGCAGAAGAAAGTTAATTTATTGTAGCAATTTGAGTTCCAACTTTATTACCTAATAAAAATCCAAAAATTTAGTATTAAGAAAGACAAATGCAAAGTTATTTTTATACAGAAATGTCTGCTGGAAAGCATACCTTCGTTCTGTGTGGTCTTTTGTATGATTGTGCAGCAGGGCAGGAAGCAGATCCATCAGTACGTAGTTAAGGAAGTCCAGGTTGTTTTAATAATGACCTTTAGCTCATGTGCATCGTTGATGCTGGTGTCTCTCATATTCCTCTTGAAACCACCCTACTGAGTCTCTGTTGGGTTTCTGGAGGATACTGGCCAGTCAAGCAGACAGATACAGCCGTTATTACAGCGGGCACTGGTACTTCTGGACAAATGTCTGGTCGTGCTGAAAAATGAAGTCAGTATCCTCAGATAGTTTGTCAGCAGAACTTGTCAGCAGAGACATATACCAGCAATTTCTTAGTAAATGCCTCAGCTGACTTTGGGCTCAATAAGTGGACCCAGTGGACCCAGTGGATCCGTGCCAGCAGATGACATGGCTGCTTAAATTACTGACTGTGGAAACGTCACAGTGGTGCTCAAAGACCTTGGATTCTGTGCCTCTCCTGTTTTCTCTTTAGCTCAGGAACAATACTTCTGACATTATATCTGAGTTACGAGGAGCTCTGCACAGGAATGCAACAGCAAGAGCTCATCTCTTTAAAATGTCTTTCAGGTCATCTGCATTGTTGGTTCTGGTGTCTCTTGTATTCTTGTAGAAAATACCTTGTTGTTTTCCTATTGAGTCTTGAAGATCTGAGTTCAGATACAGTCCACAAGTTTGCTAAACTCCCCCAAACTCTTCAGCAGATTTTGCTTTATGATAATCTCAAAGCTGTGATTGTACCAGTTGTTGGTTTACAATTTTCCTTCCAGCAAACTTTCCATCAGAATGCTTGAGTAGAGAATCAAATGTTTAGAAAAAGACCTTTAAAGCCTGTTTGTAGAATATATCAGTGACTGTCTGCTGAACAGTTCCTTATGCTTGAGAATATAATTAATAATATTAACATAGACCAGTATAATAAAATATTGGTCGATAGCAATAATGCACTTTTCCAGAGAAGCTTCATTTTAGGTTTTCATGAGCTGTTATTCATAATCAGATGTGTTCATCACTCTCACCTTTTTAATTGGTTTACTGAAATAACATGAAATAGATTAACTTTTTGATGACACACTGATTGTACTGATGTACCTGTATGAGATGCAGGAAAAACAGCAACCCTGATTATCAGCGGCATCATTAGTGCCTACATGCAGGTGCATACACACCTTCTTCTGCTGTTGTTATGCACTGAAATCCATTTCTTTGTTGCATTCCAGACACATTCACTTTTGCAGTGGGAATAATGTAAGAAAAGGTTTTGATCTTCTCCATATTTGTCTCCAGAGTAAATAATCCCATAAATAAAACACTCTTTAAATTAACCACCACAAAACCACAGCGGTGAGATAAACACCTGCAGTGAGGAGGGAACAACGACTGACTGAAATAGTGAAAGTGAATCTGCTTGTGATTGCTGCTCATCTTTTTTTTCTTTCTCTCTATTTCGTCTGAAACTCTGTGGCCAAATTCATCTTCCTTGTTTTGGTCACTCTGCACCCAAAGCAGTCCAGCCAAGCATGTGATTCTTTTAAAACAGTTTTCTCACGCAGCGGTGACCTTTCCAGGATATCATGCCAAGGGATGCCAGCTAGTGTCAGGCCCTAAATAGATCATTAATGACCGGTGCATCACTCTTTCCCAAGCCATCTTTGCACTTGGCCGAGTGCGTAGAAAGTCGCCCGTTCCAGTCATTAATGGTTGCCTCTGGCGAGCCTGAAGCAGGAATTCACATGAAAAGTACAAAAAAAAAACCTGAACTAAAACACCAACCTTCAGCCTGGGTGTTGGTGTGCTACTGGAGATGGATTTTCTCTTTTCACAGTGTGAGCCGCTGCCAAGTCTGAAATCAATCCTGAGAGGGAAAATGAAGAATGCAGGGGGTTGCTGCAAACTTGGGCACTCTTCAAAAATACTTTACATCAATAACATGCTGTTTAGTAAGACATTTAGTATTCTGTGGTACTGCATTATATAAAACTGAAAATTGAGAGTAAAATAACTCAATCACTTGCTAAACTGAGTTGTCTGTAACTTCTGCTTTTCTCTCACAGAGAGAAAGGGTAAGACGTTCTGTAAAGAAAAGGGTAAAATCGACTTCTTAGAACACAGACTTAAATATCACACCAGCGTGCTAAAAAAAGAAGTAGTTTCTGTATTTATACTTCAGTTAGTGACAGGAAAACACAGAGAAACATTTGTATAAGGTTGTTAGAAAAAGTGTCCAACTTGTTCAGATGTGATGCTGTTTCATTGGCACCTCATTTATTTCTTTGCAGATCTAGAGACAGAAAGCTAAAGGCTGATCACAAACATAAGGGAGTAAGAATGCCTAGGATTCTTCATCACTGCAGATAGAGCACCTGCATAGCTTAGAATGGTATGTTAGGTCATGACCATGGTTTTTTGTTCTGGATTTTTGTATTATTGTAGTTAGATACTTTAAAGTTGTATCTGAGTGTATTATAATATGCTGAAAAGACACATAAATAACAACAAATAACAAACATTTTTGTCCAGAATATAGTTGAAAAATTTGCACAAAGCCTTTCTTTGTTATATTTTTAAATTGCTTAGTTTTTAGAAGTTTTTTTTTAAATAGGAAAGTATTTATAATCTCATTTGTTATTTTAGAGATGATCAATTAAGAATAATTTTTAAAAGAAGGTAAAAGAAAATCTGAAATATTTGACCTTACCATTTATACGGACCAGAAACAGGTGCTTGGTCTCATTGGACAAAATGTTCACCCTTCATGTTCGCACAATGCAGCAGGCATGCAGACTTAATAAAGGCCATGTCGCTGATTCCATTTGTAATAACTTTCCTTCTGGCTCTTCTGAATCTCAAGCAGGCTTTTGTACAGACAGCTTCACCAACTCAGCCTCCTGCTGTTCTGGTTTAATGTCTGAAATCTGCTGGGAGTTGTTTCATGCAGCTGTGGGAGAATCCATGCGCTCCCACCTCAATCTTTCTCCTCTGCTGGAGTTCAGCAGAAAGTACCGACAGAAAAACATGAAGCAAACTCCACTTCTTTTGGCAGTTAACTAAACCTGAAAGGAAAATAATGAAAAAACAACAACAAAAAAAGAGAGTTTTCACCAACAGCTGGTCTTTAATCTGGTGCTTTCAGACCTGTTATTACGAGATAATTGGAAGGAGAAGCCGAGGCATCATCTTTGACAGATGTCTGGATCAGCTCAACCCTCGTAGTTATACTTAGATTGAATGTTCATCAGATCACTTAGGTGCCAATTAGCTCACACTTTATTTTCAAAACTGATGATTATCTTCACATCTCTTATCCAAAGTTATTTGTCCAATTTTAGATTGGACAGAGTACCTGGATTAAGAATACGAAGTAATTACAGAAGTATTGTTTCGTTGTTTTGCACATAAACTCTTGATAATCTAAAGAATCAGATGAAAGTCATGTCTTTTATTTGTTTATTATGGTTTTTCTTTCTCCTGAACGCTGCATTTGGAATTATGAAAAATACAAATGCACAGAGAGCAGCAGATATCTTTATCTTCATTCACACTCACTGACTTTGAATTGCACAAGCTAATAAATTCTCAGCAATCAGTTTTGAGGAACTGACTGAGGGATGCTTGTAAGACAATGGTACAAACGCTTTGTATTAGAGTCCGGTTATATTCTGCTGCAGGAAGAGTAACAGAGAAAAGGTGGAGGATTTAACTTCAGGGAATAATGCTAAGTGAGGGTGACCAAAATCATTTTCTATTGCAAGTACCTGACCAAGCAACCAGTCATCCAGTTCAAGTGACCATTTTTTCCACTACTTTGAGTTGGTTTGCACCAGCTGATTGCTTCATTGTGATAGAACTGTTAGCATGGCAGCTAGTTAAGTTGTTTACTTAACTGGATGCAGAAAGGGTTACTCAGGTTAGGGTTTAATCCTGTGTTCTCGTCTGACGTCCAAGTCGGAAAAATCAACTTTGATGCAAAATGAAATGGGAATTCTTACTTGGAACAAAAGAGGTTTGTCAGCTGCCTCGAAATCCAACAAATACTCCAGATTCTGTACATATAAGATATACTGGAATGATACAATGATTCTCTGCCACAATTTATGTTCATCAAATTTTACAAGTCTTCAAAAAAATAAAGTAGCTTGGTCATTGGCGACACTCGGCAAACCCTGCAAAGTTTCTGACTTGTAAGTAGAAGAAGGTTTCATCTGATGCAACATCATTTACAGATGAAACTTTGAGTCCCAAAGTTCGATCTAAACAAAACACCTACTAAGAGACAAAATGAAGCCATCTTATGTTAGCATCTTATGTTAGCATCTTATTTGCATCAATGTTTTCATCATTAGCTCATTAATTAATGGAAAGTAGTCATCCCCCTGTGTTAAATCATAAAATATTTGTGATAAACCTTTTTGCTTCAACTTGAAAGAAATTCAAGAAGCTATGAGTAACAAAATTATTGACATATACTAGCCTGGGAAAAGTCAAAGCAATTTCTAAGGCTCTCGGATTCCAGTGAACCACAGTGGGAGCTGCAATACATAAATGGAGAAAACGTGGAGCAGTGAACCTGAGCAGCATCTAAAGTACAGTAGCACTTGAATGAGTTAAGGTCAGAGTTCATAAAACACTCATAAAAGAGAGAAAACAACTGAAAAGACCCACCTCACGTTTGACAGGAAATGTCCTGATATTTGCCAAGAGAAAAAATTCTGCCTATTAACGAAAGAAAAGTAAAATCCATGGATGCTTTGCGTTCCATGACATGTGGATGAAAACTAATGAAGCATTCAACGTCATGACAGCAAGCAGGACAACTTACTCTACTCAATGGAAAAATACTGAAGTCCCTCCATTAGTTAGTGAACTCAAGCTAATTTGGTTATTAACCCTCCTGTTATGTCGTGGGTCAAATTGACCCGTTTTAAAGTTTAAAAATTCTTTTGAAAGTAGTTGGAAGTATTTTTTTTGTATGAAACTTTTATTATTGTTTTTTTTTTTTGTTTGTAGGGTTTTTTCAGTGGACATAAAAAATTTAAATTCAATTTTTTTATGTCCAAATGAATAAACGAGTAAGTTGTTGTCATTGATCCTTTATTTGTGAGAAATAAAATAACACCATTGCACAAATATTGATTGAAATGCTTAGTATTGGAGTTAATAATCAGATACAAAAATGTTTTGGAGGAATTTTTTGGTTTCTGACACAATTGCATGATTAAACACTCCCCGGGTCAAATTGACCCACGGACATTATTGTTTGTATCTCCAAAACGAACAGGAGGGTTAAATGAAATCATCATTTGAAAACAGCTTTTGTATTTCCTCAAATCTTTGTTTGATTTTACAAGCGACAAAAAGCGAGAACAAAAGAAAATATGCAAGGGGGCAAATACTTTTTTAACAGAACTGCTGGAATTAAAAATAATTTCAACAATTGTCCCAACATCCACTCAAAGACCGATACAAACTTAATAAAGATGTCAGTGGTGCTCAGATGCTTTATACTGAGGCAAAAGGGCTTCATTAATATTAAATGGATTAAAATAAATTGGTAGAGTAAAACCTGCAGTACAGTAAAGCATAACTTTGCTTCCCCCTTTAATCAAAAAGCACATATCCAGAATATAAATGTGAGCTTAAAGCAACAAAGGCATAAATATTTTCGCTCTTCTCTATTACAATAACCTAATAGGTGCGGGGTTGGCACAATGCATGGTGAAAATGTTTCCTGGCAGGTAAACAACTCTAAAAGCATCCTGCAGAGTCTCAGTAAGCAGAAAGACTATCTGAAGACTCAGTCATACATTAATAATTAGAATATGATATGAGTCATTACAACGCTCTTAAATGCATGTTGTTAGCGAATCGCTTGAGGCGGCTGAAAATACTCAGCCTCGGCATACAAGGAAGTGAAGGGAGA
Organism: Xiphophorus couchianus; assembly: GCF_001444195.1. Taxonomy (NCBI): domain Eukaryota; kingdom Metazoa; phylum Chordata; class Actinopteri; order Cyprinodontiformes; family Poeciliidae; genus Xiphophorus; species Xiphophorus couchianus. Next base: position 12,193,797 of record NC_040234.1, on the reverse strand, counting down.
ATAGATGAGAGAGTTACCATGTCAGAGTCGAGCAGATGAACTCCAAGCGCCCTACATACTTTACTAATTAGTGAAAGTAAAAAAAGAAGAAGAAGGAAGCAACAATTAGCTGGGGAGAAATGTACTGTCACATGGACATAATGGCATCCTTTGAGGCATATTATTGTCCCACACATTCTGTCTGGGTATTTGCCGTTCTACCGCAAACAAAGCAGGCATGCAAATTAGAAGAATGTATCTTAATTGGGTTGTATTTGCTTTGGTGTGGCGTTTTCTTTTTTTTGTCTTCATAATTTAATAAAGACACAAACTGACCAGAATAAAACAGGGCAATATTCTGTAGAAAAATAGCAGTCCTTTCTTTACTGAGTGGACTGCAGCATGGCCCAAGTAATCTGTAATCTGTAATGTGTTATTGTAGATCTATCCTCTAAAATATGACTTTGCTCCATTCCTGTTTCTGGGTAACACAGCTAAATATACCACAGTCATCTAAATGGGTCCTGTACTATCCTCCAATCTTTAATTCTGCTCTGCTAAATCAGCCCCTCTGCCTCCCTCAGTAGCAGGGAGTCTTACTAATTACCATTTCAAATCTGTAGTTTGGCTTCCTATTCCCCCTCATTATAACTTATGGGGAGTCTGGCCAATTTGGGAGGAAAGGAAACAAGTCTTCAAAGTCCAAACAGAGCTGCAGTGAAATTGCACAGCACTGCTCCTAACCACACACTCATAAAGCAACAATAGTGGCTTTGGCAGTCCAAGTGGTCACACGTTGGGTTCGTTTTTACTCTGGGTCATATTCCTGCACACATTGTGACTGCACAGCTGGCAGGGTCAGTGTGAAGCGTCAGTCTGAGACGAACACATATGTTAAAATAATTACCATCTTGCTCTTAAGAAAGCCACATGAGAAATGAATTATACATTACTACGACTGACAACCAATCACGCCACACATATCTGCTGCCTACTTGTTGCGCTTGGGGTGCTTTAGCATAACAAGATGAAGTCGTGCTGCTAAATTATGCAGCAGGCCAGGCCGGTTCGATTCAGTCCATCACATCATCTTAGTGGTGCTTCACAATATTTGTTTTGTCATGCAAATCCTTGTTGCTCAAAGCCCTCTGATGGATTAGGCAGCTTCCTTATTACAAAGGCTTACAGCTCCTTGTTTTATGCTTCAGCACTACTTACAAAGAATCATGTGTTTTGTATGTACAGAACAGAGACAGAAACTCACTGGCAATTTCATTAGGTATGCCTAAATTAATTACTTGTTGAAACAAGCAAATAAGTTGATCACAGCGACTGTAGACGTGATGAGGATGATTTGCTGAAATTGAAAGTGAACAATACGATGAGGAAGAAAGGGGATTTAGACGACTTTGAATGTGGAACGATTGTTTTATGCTGGACGTGTCAGTATTTCTGAAACTTCTGATCTCTTGAGATTTTAACTCAAAGCCATCTCTCAGGTTTACAGGGGAATGGTTCAGAAAGATGAGAGAAAGGTGACAGCAGCTCAAACAATCACTCATTCCAACCAAGGCATGCAAAATCTCTGAACACACAAATCAAACTTGAACTTGCAAATAGACTCCAGCAGCTGAGGGTAGGGTGTGGCGATCCGCTAACGTTTTGATTTGTGTTTGTGTTGGAATTGTGTAGGGATTTTCATAATTGTTATTTATGTCTTGCTAAATATAGGTCATGACTCTGTGTTGCTATTGTAGTTTAGATCTTGCAAACTACAATGATTCAGTGCTTTCAGACTCAGCTAATTCAATTGTGTTTAGTTTCTTAATTTGTATTTTGATTAGTGTTTCATTTTTTCTGTTTTATAAATCATCTCCCTCTGTGTTGTTGTGTTTCGTCGTCATCTTTCCTCTGCTCTGCATTTCTCTGATTAGACTAACCTGGTTTCAAAATCACTCTACACTCATTCAAGTTTAACTTCCTATATAACTTCCTGTTCCCGTGCATGTGTTTTTTTCATCACTAAAATCAGTAATCATTATTAGCTGCTTTGTTCTGCCTACGTTTAGGTCCATCTGCTATGAAATATGACATAGGATCAGAATTTAAACGACATGAACTAATGGCTCCATCTTGCCTTGCATCAATGGTTCAGGCTTGTCAGAAAGGTGCAATGATGATTTTTTTTCTTGGATTCCTTCGGGTCCCTTGATACCGGCCTTGTTTTATTGGTACAGCCTACCTGAGTATTAACACTGACCACAACGATCCCTTTATGATCAGAGTCTGCCCATCTTCTGATGGTTACTTCTGCTAGGATAATAAAGAACGTCCCAAAGCACAGATAAGTCCAAACTAACTTCTTGTACATTACAATAACGCTGCACTCTGTGCAGATGTAGTACATGGATCTGCAGGCAAAAGGATAATGAGATTGTGACAGTATGAGTATAAAAAAAATTAATGATAATTTCTGAAGTCTAGTTAAAGTGCTGCTACAGAGAATTGAAGCGGATCTGAAGCCAAAAGAGGTTCCAACCAGTCACTATCTAATAAAGTAATTGGTCAGTCAGTATAAAATTAAGACACCACTTAAAATTATCAGGGTTTTTTTTTTATTTCTCTTCTTATAAGTAAATGTTTGAGTAATATGAACATTGTTCTTTTATTCTATGAACTACTGACAACATGTTTCCAAAATTACAAGCAAAAATTTTGTATTTATTTATTTATTTATTTCACCTTCTTCAGATCTGGTTCTGAATTCAGAGTGCAGTGTTTGGTACCGACTTAAACCACCAATCCAGAGTTTTCCAAACCCGCCTGGAGCTGTTCAGAAGTCTTGCAGAGTATGTTTTCCAGCACTGCACTAAGCCTGGCAGATTTCTTTCACATAGTTTCATCTAAGCGCCAGATTTTGCAAACACTTTTCCAAATATTGAATAAAATAACATACAAGTTTTATGCACTGTAAAACCATGAGTTTATTTTATTTTTGAAGTTATTTTTTTTATTATTCATAATTCTGTTTATTGTCTTGTTAAATATTTAACCCAGACTGGTTTGCTTTAAAAAATATTTCTCCCTTTAAACAGGTTTTCAGTTTTGCACTTACAGTTTAGAACCAGAATATGACCATTTCTTTAGAAGCAAGAGTTGGAAACCTGCCATATCACTAAGGTTTCTTCCTTTGTGCTGCCCGAGATGGAGGATATGGGAAGAAATGAAAGAACTCATCCTACTCACCCAGTGATCCTTCAAAGAAAGCCTGGCTAGTTTTCACTGCCAAGCATGTTTATTCAGGCACTTAGAAAATAGCAGCAAAAAAAGCTTAGATCAGAGTGAATTTCAGTCTTGGTAGCTTTACATGCATTCTCTGCAAGAAAAGAAAGAGAAAGAGTGTGATTTAATCTTTTCCCTCAGAATATTTTTAGAATCTCCCTGTCCTTTTTCAAGACGAGGAAGTGGTGCAGCAATCGCCACCACTCGTTAATCACACCAAGTATTGCAAAAGGCTCCATTTCCCCTTCATGTCCTCAAGTTCATACATGTCCAAACATGACTACTTGTTATAATGGTTCATCATGTCAGTCTTTCCACTTCAGACTCTGTTCTTAACCTTACAATGGTAAATAAAACCCTAAAAACCCTCAAACACATTTAATAAGCTGTAACCAATTTAAAATGATTGGTTACAGCATCATCTATGTTATTGAATATATTCAATATATATTGAATATATTTTAATTCAATACTGAATTAAAATATATTTTGACTTATGTCCTTTCTCTGTTGCATGGTTGAAAAGGTTGCTCTATAGCTTATGTACTAAGAGGCGTTTTTCTTCAGCTTATCTTCCAAATCTTTAAAACACTGAAGTGCAGTCATGATTATGTTATTCTATTTAAAGTGTATAGTTTTCATTTCCACTTTTTTGCTCAGTGACTGAAAATTTGTTAATGTCAGAAAACTGATCAAAATTCTTTTAACGCAAACGAATGAAAGGAATAAGATCTTATGCTTTACGTAAATACAGTGCGCTAGTATATGAAGACACAAATAAACTGAATTTTTTAACTTATTCATATATTCATGGCACTTCACAAAAGAAACAGCTTCAAGTCATATGTTGGCTACACAGTCAGGTTATCTCACTACAGACACAAGTCAGAATCTGACCGCAGCTATAAGTACATGCATTCTCAGTCATGTGTGACTCATCATTTTAGCTGTTCACTGAAAACTTGACTTATTATCAAATTGTGCTTGAATGTGTCACATATTTTCAGTTTTCAGTGATGCATCTGAACCGTTCTTTTTCCAGAGCAGGATGATTATGCAACAAACTGCTATATGAAACTGACTGATGGATGGATTTTGGTGTACAAATTTAATTATTATGAATTTGAAATATGAAATGTCTACACAACGTAAAATCTGTACAAACAAACCCAGAAATGTACTTACACCTTCACATTTTTAATTAGACATTCATATAAAAAATTTGCTCAAAAAATAACTAAACCTAAGAAACATAATTAACCTAGAAACAAAACTAGTGGGACTGAACTAAGGTGAAACAGAGCAAGACTGATCTAATAAAAGAGACTAAGGAATAAAAAACAATAAACAAACTTCAAAACAACACAAAATCCTAACAGATGCACTTTTTAAAATGCAGTTACATTAATTTGCACAATGAAGTCAAAAAATCTATTGGGGAAAATAAAATTTCACTATATCTTGTAAAATTTGCAATACTTTTTACCGAAATTTTAGTTGCAACTATATAATGCAGGAAAATTACTATTTTTTGTTGTTTTCAATTGATTCCAGTTGCTTAATAGAATAAATATTCTAACAATCAGGACATGTATTGGTAAAAACTGTAAGCACTGCTCAGTGTTTGACTCCTTCAAGTAATTAAGTATATCCACAAAGTTTCTACATTGGAATCCAAGACCATTATTTGTCTAAGGATAATGCAAAAAAAAGGAAAAAAGAAAAGAACAAGGCTTTAAACCCGAATTTCACGCATCAGACACTCAAATTCTTCTGTGTCTTCTGCTTTGTGATTGGCTGTTAGAAAGTACGGAGTAGGCGTTTGTATCTAAAAGTAGATTTGCTGAATGCTAGCTGTTTCCAAATTCTTTAATCCCTACACTTGGCCCGACAGTGAAAGCCTCACAGGGCGTGTGTGCATACAGAAGGGCCTTGTGTGCGCAATAAATATATTAATGAGTAGACATCCAAACATGCCAAATCTTTAACATCCTGTTCAGCAGACAGCAGAGGGTTGCTAACTCACACAGGCGCCTGGGCATCACACACACAGACCTGTCCATCAAATGCTTGGTCGTCATGGAAACAACCCAGTTCCAAACTAGTGCCAGGCGGGCGTGGTCATATAATGAAGGACCAGACTGAGCCTTGCCTGCCTGCCTGCCTGCCTGCCTGGGGATGGGCTGCTTTACAGGCAACGACCGTCCTCATCTTGTCTTTACCACTTAGACAGGATAGAACTGCAGGGAGAGGGAGTGTGGCACCGTATCAGCCTCTGGTACCAGAAATATACACAGGGACAGGACAAAGTTACAGTATATGTGCTCAGTTACGTGCTCATGGCGCTGCTGTGTGCTCTACTTCTTATTGAAATAGACAGGCCCAACTCTTTCTGCAATGTTCCTCTAGAGACGTTAAAGCAGCTTTAGAGAGGTTGACATGAGGCTTCCAGAGAGCTCAAAAAGATCTATCTTATCAGCAACATGCAGTCATTAAAGGTATTACATCCAGCTTACATCAGTCAGATACCAGGGAGATTACCAGCAGAGCAACGAAACAAAACAGATGTAGAACATGGAAGAAAAAAACGAATAGAAAGAGAGGATGGAGGCACCTTGAAACTTTATGATCAGGGCAGGGTGACAATGCAATAAAAAGCTGCTGTATGTAACTTTTATAAAATATGTTTTCTACATATCTGTTAAAACTGTCACTAACATACTGTATATATACAATATGAGACAGATAATGTGCCTCCTCCGTATGGGCCTGTAATCTACAGAAATATAGTGTTCAGTGGAAAACAACCAAACAGCCGGCAGGACGGTTTTAATGCCCTATCAATCATGCTCATGTACCTGCTACTCAAACACCCCCTCTTGCTCTCTGAAATGCTACAGCTAGTTAACCACAGCGGAGCGTTCCATGAATGCTCAGGCTAGTTAGCATCCAGTTAGCGGTTTTCCTGTAATAGTTAGTTGTTTCTCCAACATTAGCACATTGAGCAGCACATGCATGAGCATGATTGATGGGGCTAAGACCTTCCTCCTGGCTCTGATTGGTTGTTTTTGACTGTAAGCTCTCAATTGCTGCTTGACTTGCCAATGTCGCCAACTAAAAAACACTCAAAAAAAGCAACTGTTAGAAAATTTTGTGAATTCTTCCAGTTCAAGTCTTTTGAAAACTCCTTCATGAAAGCATGTCTCTTCATTACTCTTTTCAAAAAAGCAGCACGAGGCTCAAGGATTAATCTTAAACTTATTTAGGTGCTTCCCCCCTCACCTTTTGCATCTACGCTAACATTTCTCTCTGCAACATTGTTACAATTACATGCACATGGATAATTATGCAAAATAGTTCACTACTAATGAGTTTTAGGGCAGTCAACAATTTTTCTTCTTGAGGAGTTGGTAAAAAGACAAAACATTTGCATTTTATTGCCCTGTTGTTGTAAAGATATAAGCCTCAGACACCACATTATGCTCCACTGCTGCAAAAAACAATACAACTTCTTTGGCAATGACCCAGTGATGGTATAACTTTATCTCATGCTATGCTGTTCAGACTCTCTGTCTGCACTGATGAAGATCCACCTTACTCCACATGCTATACTGTTGAGCTGATGGCATGCCCACCCACTCCTGCATTAAATTACACAATGATTAGACCAACAGGGAGCACTTAAGGTCATTGAACTGAGTCTCACAAAGTAGAAAATATAATTAAAATGAGGCAGTGATGCTACAGCAAAAACAACAAATGGTTTTTGATGCGAGTTGTGGCCACCAGGGTAAATAGGATGGAGGATAAGTAGTTTCACATTTTGAAAAACAGATAAAGTAACACTAAGATTGGATGACTACTTTTTCAGGAGTTGAAAAAAAAAGAGATATTCTTTATTTTGTAAAAAAGCTCATTCTGCTTGGTAATAAGATTTAACACACATTGCAATCCATGCTAAAAAAAAATCATAATTGCTCTTTCACAGAGTGTGAAACCTGACAGGAATGTAGTGCGAGGTGGGGATAAAACTGCAAAGCACAGTCCTGAAGCACAGGAGACATGGGAAGCGCACTAAAAGGGACAAAAGGTGAGCAGAGGCAGTTTGCCATCGCCGTGCGGTGAGCCTGTGGGAGTGGAGCTGCCATTTCCTGGGAAGTGACAGGTACAGTGTGAAGAGATCTCAGGCAAGCCTCCTGAGGTCAGCTGGGAAAACAGCAGCACAGATTAATTTAGCAGCTGCAAGTGACAGCGAATGTTGCAGCCCAAACACCCTGCGGATTAGCTGTGACGGAAAAAAATAGATGTCACAGGATAAGTTCGGCTTTATATAATGTTTAATCAGAATGGTATGCTAAGAAGACATGGATTTGAAAAGCAGCTCAAAAAGTATTTATAGCAATATTTTTAAAAAAATAAATCTGCAGAAATTCCACAGGTTGTGAAAATAAAATAAATTAAGTCAGAGTAATTCTTTAGTTATGGTTGCCCTCAGGGGGGGGGGGGGGGGGGGGGGGGGGGGGGGGTCCCCCTGTTCAAAAAGGGGGACCGGAGGGTGTGCTCCAATTATAGAGGGGTCACACTCTTAAGCCTCCCTGGCAAGGTCTATTCAGGGGTCCTGGAGAGGAGGGTCCGTCGGATAGTCGAACCTCGGATTCAGGAAGAGCAGTGTGGTTTTCGTCCTGGTCGTGGAACACTGGACCAGCTCTACACCCTCAGCAGGGTCCTGGAGGGTGCATGGGAGTTCGCCCAACCAGTCTACATGTGTTTTGTGGACTTGGAGAAGGCGTTCGACCGTGTCCCTCGGGGAGCCCTGTGGGGGGTTCTCCGGGAGTATGGGGTACCGGGCCCTTTGATACGGGCTGTCAGGTCCCTGTATGACCGGTGTCAGAGTCTGGTCCGCATTGCCGGCAGTAAGTCGGGCTCGTTTCCGGTGAGAGTTGGACTCCGCCAGGGCTGCCCTTTGTCACCGATTCTGTTCATCACTTTCATGGACAGAATTTCTAGGCGCAGCCAAGGTATTGAGGGGATCCGATTTGGTGGCCTCAGGATCTCATCTCTGCTTTTCGCAGACGATGTGGTCCTTTTGGCTTCATCAGATCGTGATCTGCAGCTCTCGCTGGATCGGTTCGCAGCCGAGTGTGAAGCGGCCGGGATGGGGATCAGTGCCTCCAAATCCGAGGCCATGGTCTTGAGCCGGAAAAGGGTAGAGTGCCTTCTCCGGGTCAGGGGGGGTGTCCTGCCCCAAGTGGAGGAGTTTAAGTATCTCGGGATCTTGTTCACGAATGGGGGAAGAAGGGAGCGGGAGATCGACAGGCGGATTGGCGCAGCGTCTGCTGTCAAGCGGGCGCTGTACCGGTCCGTCGTGGTGAAGAGAGAGCTGAGCCAAAAAGCGAAGCTCTCGATTTACCGGTCGATCTACGTTCCCACCCTCATCTATGGTCATGAGCTTTGGGTCATGACCGAAAGAACGAGATCGCGGATACAAGCGGCCGAAATGGGTTTTCTCCGTAGGGTGGCTGGGCTCTCCCTTAGAGATAGGGTGAGAAGCTCAGTCATCCGGGAGGGACTCAGAGTAGAGCCGCTGCTCCTTCACATCGAGAGGAGCCAGTTGAGGTGGCTTGGGCATCTGGTCAGGATGCCTCCTGGACGCCTCCCTGGTGAGGTGTTCCGGGCACGTCCCACCGGGAGGAGGCCCCGGGGAAGACCCAGGACACGCTGGAGGGACTATGTCTCTCGGCTGGCCTGGGAACGCCTCGGGATTCCCCCGGAGGAGCTGGAAGAAGTGGCTGGGGAGAGGGAAGTCTGGGCCTCCCTTCTGAAGCTGCTACCCCCGCGACCCGACCTCGGATAAGCGGAAGAAGATGGATGGATGGATGGATGGATGGTTGCCCTCTTAAGCTAATGAGTGTAAAAAAAGAATTTTTAATTTTTCGGAAAAATTTATTTACAGGTATATTTTTTCCCACAATTTCACAATATGTAAACCGAAAAAGACCACAAGGATTTCTTTAATGTGTGATATGGAATATTGGCAATTAAAGAACAAAAGAGACCAAAACAATACAGAAAATCACATCTTCTAACTATAAAATGCACAAATCTTAAACTTTCATTGCAATTTCTCTCGGTTAGATTTCTTTCTGTTTCATTCTGTCAGAAACACTCGGTTTATCGGTGTTAGAGAGAAAAATTCATAAGTAGTCAAGGCTGAAAAACTAATGTGCTTTTAGCAGCTCTGTCAAGTGCTAAGATGTTAAGTTTGTGTTATCTCTGTTCATATTTTCACAGCTATTCATTAGGAATAGTACAGACAAATGCCATCCTTCCTTTGTTGAGATATTGCAATCTTAAGAAACGAGAGTGGGTTCTAAGTCCTGTTTCTTATTTTTCCTGTAACAATTTCTGCTCTCACAGCCGATCCCTCGTCGGCTGATTCAGTTTCAAAAGTGACAGAAGAAGTCAAGGTGTGTGCAGAAATCAAGGTCCACAACTGAGAAACCGGCGTCTCTAACTAGCGTCCTGCCTTCTTCTAAGGACAAAGTTTTAAAAAAAGAAACAGATTCAACTTCTGTTATTCACACAGCTTTGTTTCCTGCATTAACTTAGATTGCATTTATCTCTGTAATTCAGGAGGTCATGTCATTTATAAAAAGTTAGTAAAACTTCAAAAGAATGTGGGAGTGATTCAGAGGCATTTCCCAATTTCCCCAGAGTCAGACTGATGATCTAATTTACCAGTCATGTTGCTTACTGAAACATCTCATCTGAAGATGATCTGGCTGACATCACAGAGACATGATCACATTTATTCCCGAAGACGGCTCTAATTTTTAGCACACCTTGTAGAGCTACACTCCTTTAAGCAACATTTCTGATATAAAAGCAGTTTTGTCAGAAACTGCTGATTTCATGTGAACTCCTACAATTATGGTACATTCCCTATTTTTGATTTCTCAACATATTTCTGCATGTTTGTTTCTCCAAGAAAACACTGTAGGATAAAACGATGTCCAAATAAAAATGGGGGAGGGGGTGAATTTTGAAATGTATTGTGCACAATTACAATTTCTCAAATTTATCAGGCTAAGGTAAATGCTACAGTACAAAAATCACAAGACAACAGATCTTTGTTTTCCCCATGAACAATTGACTATGTAACAACAAAAAATAACTTTAGTGCTTAAAAGACGTTCCGCTTTGCTGAAAATTCATGTATAGGTTATTGTGTTGCTCATATGGAAAAAGAAAAGTAAGTATGGGAAAATGTTGTTTTTAGATTTGTTTCACCTGTTTCACTGTAACCTTGATAAACATGTCCAATATGATCACATGCTTCTGTCAGTCCCTTCGTCTATCCATCTGCCTGCATTTAAAATTGCATATTTCAGTCTATCTAATTTTTCCATCTGTGAATGGCTTCCTATATTTGTCCACCCATCAAACTAGCCATTCGTCCATCAATTGATCGTCAACATCAACGCGGTCAACCATCCATCCAGTTATTCAGGAATCAGTTCATCCATGCGCAACGATTCGTCAATCCCTTTATTCATCAGTCGTCTGTCATCCTTGTTGTTCATCCATCACTCTGTCCATCCTACCACTAGAGGGCCAATCCATACAGCACTCAATTGTTCTTTTTCCATAACCCAAGGTTATGGGAAAACTTTAGGTCTGGGTATTCAACTTCAGACCTCGAGCCCTGGTGTCCTGCAACTTTTAGACTATCTACTTTAACACACCTGGATCAAATAATCAGGTCATCAGCAGGACTCTGGAGAGCTTGACTGCTCAGTGGGGAGATAATTCAGCCTAGAAGCTGCAGGACGCCAGAGCTTATTCCTAGCCTAAACTATACCGGAAATGTATCATGAACTGTTTAATTCTAGTTGAAAAAAGATTTAAAGATTCATCCCAAAATTACGTAGTTATGAAAAGGAGGATGTGTTGGACCTCTTTCCACATTTGTGTCTGTCAGACTTTTCTGAATCCTCTATGTTAACATTTGTTTTTATCTTTTGAACCCATCTGGTTGAGTTCGATGTTAGGAGTTTGATCTCAGTTTCTGATGCTGAAAACTTAAGGTTTGTGTGGTTGAGGTGTTCTTTTGTGAAGTTAAAATTGTTTTATTATTTCTCTGAACAATTTTAATTCTTTTACTCATTTATCCACATTAGTTTTGTTCAGCCTGTTAGAGTATGAAGGCTAGAGAGTCTCTGCAGAACCAGTTAGATAGGTTTCCTGTTGACCTCTCCCTGCAGCATTTGCAGCAGGCTGACAGTGACAATGCCTCACCATACATACCACAGCAATGCGCCAGTATGTTAACAGAAAAGAATAGATAGTTTAAATAGATATAGTGTGATGGAATAAGCCCTGAGTCTTAACAAGTTTCTTTATGGAATATTACCAGCTCAGAGTTTTAAGAAATTGATGACTTTTAAGACATTCTGGTCTGACAATGTTCTTGTTATGCAAAATTGTTCCATTAGCAAACCTGATTTTTTGGAAACTCACATATTTGAACAAGAAGATGTTTATCATCCAAGGAGTCAACTGATCCTCCAGTGTGGTTACGTGGCTTGTATATTGTTCAACTGAAACTGGAGTGACTACATTGTGTAACATGAGTTCTATACACTGGGGGGGCTTGCTGCTCCAAATCAGAACTCAGAGCAGATTGCTGTTGTGTTTGTTCTCCGTCTGCGGACGAAATAAAGCTTTGCTCTTTGCCATTTCAATCAATCAAATTTCAATCAAATTTTATTTGTATAGCACATTTCAGCAGCAAGGCATTTCATATCAGACACAGAAACACAATGCAACATAGAATCAACAATCAAAACACGACATTAAGTCAGGTTCCATCAATAAATTTGTAATTGATTACGTTTCAAATACAATCCAATTTGCCAGAGTCTCAGCCTGATCTGTTATTACACAGATTTTTGTCCACACTTTCATGGCTTACTGCTTAAATATATTTCTGGGTTGTAGAATTTATATAATATTACAATTAAAATAGTTGGAAGTATTTTGTAATTAAATAAAAACAACGTTCGCCCTCTCAACTTTAACCATTTACATACCAAGCCATTATCATTAATAATGTGGCTGCAGCATCTCCAGGTCGTCTTCTCTCTCTTTTTTCACTGCCTGTGATGTGTTATAAATAGTACTGCAGAGAGGCTCCATCTAACTTTGTCTTTACTTTTAAAACCCATCTTTTGCTCATATCGCTGCACCTAATTATAGTCCTCCACTCAAAAGGGAACTCTACATAGCAAATAGTTGGATAGCATGCTCAAAGTGAAATTTAGTCCTTTCGTCTGCTCAAATGTAACATTTGTAGTGCTTCTCTTACGGCCTGTTCCTAACATCTTTTACATGTATTTTAAACATCTTTTTGCAAAAATATCAGACTGTATCTCTTTATCGTTAGTATTCTCAGAAATGGTCAACTTTTTGTTGTCAATCTGGGAAGAAAACCATGTCGATTTTATCAAAAATTGGAAATCCCAAGACAATATCAGTCAACAGAGAACGTGAACATTGGATGTGATTAAACTCGTAAGGAGGAAAAATAATAGTGACGTTCTAACGTTCAGAATGCTGATCGGCATCCCACCACAAAGCTCTACCCCAAAGGCTGAAGGATTTTCTCTGGGAGTAAATTTCTTTCTTTTTACCGTAGTAGATGCAGTGCAACTGGAGGAGGACAAAGAATAGCTCCCAAAAAAACGACGTTTGTTCCTGGAAAAGTTTCCTAGTGCGAAAATGTGCCTAGTGAAACATCCTGACTGTTTTCTCAATTCAACAAAAAGCTGCTGATGTCCTACAGGTTGAAAAAAATCAGAGGGTATTGCCATGCCTGTTGAAGAGCACCCTGGAGCTTTTACTTATTTTATATGTAGACATCATGCAGAGATATCAAGTAGTCTGCTCCTGCAATGATTCAGACTCTTTTTAGGTCAGCGAGTTCATCGAATGTTTCAAAGGGCTGGAGGGAGTCAGGAGAAAAGCAGATGTTTGCTGCTTTCACAGCATCCCCATTAACCAGAATTCCTCCCGTGTGCAACAGAAAACACAAAGGAGAAGGAAGAGATTTTCTCTTTTTACATTTTTTTTGGTCATTCTGATTTTTATTTCATAGTCATTAGACAACAACAAAGAAACAAAAGACAGTAGCATATTTTTTGTTCAAACACAGAATATGCACATTTTATAAATATCTATAGCCCTATACATTGTGATTAAATACCAGAATAATCTCAAGTGAGTACTTTCAACCTCGAGTAGCTTCTATACGCCAAGCCAAATAAAAAAAATAAAAAAAATCTAATTTTGTTAATCCTGACAGGTTTGTAAAAGCAATAAGAGGGGTAAAACATTCAAGTGGGTGAATATTTTTTCTAGGCACTGTACAGAGTGAGATTTGAGCTTAGCTGATTTCAGACATGTCACAAATCTTACTTTGAATGAAATGTCATCCAAAGAAAATCTTTTATTCACTGTTTGTTCTCTCTGGAATAATTCATGCACAGTAAGTGTCAATTTTGTGGGTTTTGCATCTATCTTTCAGATGTCATTGTGGCTTTCAAGGAGTCTATTTTTGCTCGCTGCTGTTTTTATGCTTTCTGAAACAACATAAAGACGCGCCCAATGAAAAGCTCCATTTTGTATTTTGCTATTATAACTCACTTATTTGCGACAGACTTCCCCCAAAACAATTTCACAACTCATAAAGAGACTGCAGAGCTCCTCCCTGCAACAACAGTAAGCAGGAGGTGAAGTGTTGCATAAGTGGCGCCAAAGGTATAGTACTGAATCACTGAACAGGAGGCGCATGAGACATTAATAATACAAAACATCACATTTCCTAAAGTCCCCCCTGTCTGGAGAAGACTTTATTAATTTACTAGTTCTGAGAAGAAGATCTGTACTGCTTAAATTATTCCCATACCTCACATATGCAACATTCATACAGCCCCACCCTCACAACCCCAACTCTTGAACAGATTATCAATTTCAAAATTAAAACTAATAGAACACCTTTCAGCTGTTGACTGAAGATGTAGGTGCCTTTATTTGCAACTTATTAATAATTGTGAGGGAGTCAGTGAGTTACGTTATTTCCCAGAGGCTTTATTTCACAACAGTCTATCACACTTTGTCGTGCAGCATGCAATGACAGATGGAAGCTTCTAACAACAGACCAGGCAAAGGTTTGATGTTTTTCTTTGTGAATGTGGTATAATTTTGACATTCAAACTTAATAAATGACAAGAATTTAAGTTATTTCCACACCAACTGACCAGTTTACTGACCAGAATACTCTTACTTGTTATCAAGAAAAAATAAAAATCCCAACAGAAAATAAAGTTTCTAATTGATCAACACTGAACCATCTGCATTGCAGCACCATAAATTTGCAGTAAATAAAAACAACTCTGGTTTTCTAGTGGTGAAACGTAAATTTTATTAGCCTCCCCTACCATGCTGCACGCTGTCTGCAGAGGAACGCTATGCATGGACCCCTTGTTTGTCACATTTACATTTTTTCAAGTGTATTTATTGATCTGACTGTAGACATGCAACAGCTTAAGCAAGTCTCTTAGTTACTGAGAGGTTTTGGGTCCCAGAGAGATGACTGATGTGCTACAATAAAGGCGAAGATAAAGTAGAGAAATGGAAATGTTTGAAAATCAAGCTGTCAACTGTGCCAGGCTAGGTAACTTTTTAAATGACACCCTTTTATTGTACTTTACACCTGTTCCTCTGTGTACACCGTACAACAGAGTAGACACAAAGATCTGATTGTTATAGTAGCAATGTCTGTAGTAGTTCTGACACCACATATAACACCACTTATATGTGGTGCTATGCTCTGCTCCAAGCTTTCAGCCAACATGAGATGCTAGAAGGAACACTAAATTCATAGTTGACACTGTATCATCACATTTGTCTGTGATGATATGCAATGCAGTCTGCATAAACCGTTTAGAACGAGCATGTGGTGACCCAAAGTAACAAGAAAACCTTTGGTCATGTAGCTCTATAGAAGAAGCTTAATACTCAAATTCAGGGTGAAGAAAACCAAACCTGAGTTGGTAAAAAGGGCTCAGCAATCACAGAATTTTAAATCATTAATAAGTGTTTCTATTGGAGGAAGTGATGTATTTAGAGGAATTATGTAGCATATAAACAATAATACCACAATAAACACACCACTGAAAGAGAACATGATAGAAATAAATGTAGCTGATGAACAATAATAAATCTTGATTGTTTTTCTTACGGTTTTGCATTTTGATATGAAGTTCAGTTAGCACGCTGACGTGTTAAAAATATATAATTACTTTTCCCTCTGTCTACTTCTCTGTCTCACACACACTAACACTTCAGCCCTCGTGGCGCATGTAGTTTTATTGAAAACAATTATTTCCTCATTTGAGATATTATCCCTACAAAATGTAATCTAAATAATGGCTGGGTTTTTCTTAATTTCTCAACATGTAATTTTGCTCCTGCAATAAAATACTAATTAATCTTTCAGTCATCTTTCAACACATTTTTCAAGAAATACCAATGGATCTTGAGGGTGCTGTAAATCAAATTAAAACTGTCCCAAAATCTCAATTCCATCTGGTAAAGTTGGAGATTTGTCAACAGCTTAGACTTTAAACTGCAGCATTATTGTCTCATAGAGTGAAGCAGTGGAAGCTGCTTATTTCTGCTCCTAAACATGAGAATATTTCAGTGTCAGCTTCCAGTTAATGTTAACTAGGCTGGCCACTGAGTACAACAATAAACAAATACTAGAAATTAAATAGGAAATGTGAACATGATGCTACTCCCAAATCTAAGTTAACTTGGAAGGATAGCAAAAGCATGTACAGATATTTTTAAAGGAAAACATTTTTGCTTATTTCTTCTTTAGTAGTGGAAACTAACATGGTGGCCACAGCAATGAGGTCCAGAAATAGCCCAAAAAGTCATCTGTTTACATCTAGTTTCCATCTGCTTGTATTGCTGACAATAGTTAGTCTGTGCAGTAGTCACTTTAGCTAGCAAATACTAACTGGTTTTCTGACCTCCAATCAGAACACAATCATTCAGGTGTGCCATCAATTCCAGATCCAAGTTTTGCCTTTTGAAACAAACTAAATCTCTGAGATTTATGCTATATTCCATTTATGATTGATGTGTTTGTTATGTCTATGGAAGCATTGCAGCAGAAAGATGCTTTTGGTGGTAAATATTTATAAGCGAAAATTATTGTTGGTTTTTCCCATACCTATCAAGACTTTGCAACACAGTTTGCAAAATCATATTTTTTAGTATCGAATAAAATACTGTCTGTGATTTGCATCGTGCGCATGCATTTTCATATGTGCTAATATGTTTGTTTTATGCAGAACACATGTCCTCAAGTCAAATTCACCACCTGGCAACCACACTCATTTTGTCATGTGCAGACTTGACAGCAGGGATTTTATTAGACCTTTTTTGTTGCCTGAAGTCATTTCTCACAATTATCTGTTTACAAACTGTCAAAATAAGAGTTAACCTCCTGTTGTTTTTCATCATGCCATGTACTGACTGATGTGTTGTGTGTAAAAGCTGATAACAAACATGAGGGTCTTCACTCATCCTTCTGTCAAGAAACATGAAATCAAATATCTGCGTTCTGCTGATCTGAATGAGCCCATTAAGGCTCCCAGAATTTGCTTACGCACATCACTCCCTAATGGGTCAAGCTTGTGTGGCACAGAGAGACAGAAGCCGTGAAATGACCGGGATACGGAAGGCTTGAAACACCCGAGCAACATCAGTGGATCTCCATGGAAACCGTCACGCTCTCGCGGGTTCCTAATGCCCACAATTAACTGAAAGCAGCAACAAAGTGGGCCGATGAGAGAGCGGGCCAGATGTTCAGGTATGAATTTAGCAGTGGCAGAGAGCATTTTGTCTGCACTCTGATTCATCTAGATCACAGTTATGAGTCTCGGTGATGATTACGCTGAAAAGATTAGAGCTGGAGGCACAGGCAAAAAGCCTGGAGTACATGCTCCAGGCTTTTTGTGGGAATGTAAGTCCTCAACTTACATTGAGGCATCATAGCCTGCAAAAGAAGCAATAGGCAAAAAAAGACTCATTTGGAGAGGCATCTTACCTTGTTTAATGCTTTAAATCTGTAAAGTTAAAATAAGCAAAAAATACCAAAATATATGCACCTTCATGGCTAATGGCATTTTGTACATTCATTTTCTAATATATTTATACCAGACAGACTTTGGGGGGGATTTTCTGTGATAAATCGACATAATTTGTAAAAAGCAAAAATCTGAAATGTCCAGTGTTACTCTCATATCCCCAAATAAAATCCAGTGCAACAAATTGCACTTCCTTCTTAATAAATAGAGCCCACTATCACGTGAAATATAAAGAGTATGGCAAAACAATTCATGGCGGTCCACCTAAACTTACAAGATAGGAAAGAAGACCATTAATCAGAAAAGTAGCCAATAATGCCTTGGGAACTATAGAGGAGCAGCACAGTTCCACTAATCAGGTGGGAGAATCAGTCACCAGGACTGATTCTCCCTGGTGACTGATATATTTTGGGGTTTGTTATGAACCCCAAAATATTATCTTTATGTGGGAGTAGAAGCAGAAAGTCATTGTTATTTTGTATCATCTGTGTCATCATTAGCCTTTTCAGATGAGGACAAAATTAAGATTTTTGGACATCTGTGGTGGAAAGTACCTTAAATGTTGAAAACGTTGCAGCATCATGTGATGGAGTTGATTTTCATCAATAGAAGAAAGGAAGCTTGAGACAGCTGATGGGAAAATGGATGGGGCTACATTCAGGGCAATCCAAAGACTGGGACAGGTGTTCACCTTCCAACAGGAAAAAAGCCATACACATATAGCAAGAGCAAATGTAGACTTGCTTAGACTAAAGCTTGCAAAGAAAATGGACAAAAATATCACAAAAAATAAGAAGACACAGCATGCAAATGCAGTGTGCATTTTTCAGATTATTATTTGTAAAAGTATCCTTTTTCTTTAATTTTGCAATACCTACTACCGTGTTAATGTCATAAAATCCCAGTAATACATTTACATCTGAGGTTGAAACAGGAATGTTCAATGGGTATGAATACTTTTACAAGGCCCTGTACATAAAATATCAAATGAGAAGGATGATGACTCTGCTCCTGTCCAAAAAACAGCAAGAAACCATTTTTATGCAAAGAAACCAGCATACTCCTTCACACACTCTCTCCTTCAATTCCTTCTTAGCTCTGCACTACAAAGGCCGCAGTATAATGAAGTGTAGCTGACTGACGGGCACCTGGAGGGAGATGATAAGCACCTGAGTCAGGTGTTCAACAAAGAGCTGCCGACCTGCTCGGGGGCGGCTGAGTATGACAGTAGGAGACATTTTAGAAAGAGGGTCTTAACATATTGCTCGGGGCCAGAAACACATTTCCCTTAGCCCCCCTTTCCGATCTCCATTTTTCAGTCACGGGCTCTGAGCACACCATCGAGTTCATGTGAGTCATCTGCCTTCGAACGCTCCGGTTATTGAGCTTCACTTTAAAAAGAACAGCTTGTGCGCAAAGCAGCCAGTGGCCTGTGGTTATTTCAAGGCAACATTGGAAGTGTCTGTTTTAACTTCCTAATCCATATGAATGCATTTCAGAGTTTTTTTTTTATGTTTGTGGTTGTTTATTGAGAATATTTAGCTTTCCAGTTTCCGTCCTCTGCTCTCTGAAAAATTGTCCTGGCGTCCCTGGAGCGGTTCAGGGGAAAGATTCTAGAGCAAACACCAAGCTTGCTCCACCAGCTGATCTTACAGTTCACAGGCAGCTAGTGAGGCCCTTTTGTGCTGTGATTTATTATTCATTGCCACATTTAGCCGTGCAGCAGTAATTGCAGTATGCAGGCAGAGCGCCTGCATCCGATGAGGCACAAATGAATGAATAAATCTAGATTTTGGAACCATTTGAACGTTTGACATTTACTGATGAGGCAATTAAGGGAGCAACACACAAACACACACTCTGCATTGCACCAGGGTCAACCAACAAAGCAATACCTTTATAGCTGTTGCACAGTCTCTCTGCTATGCTGAAAGCAGATAAGGCATTTTCTGCAAAATTTCAGCAGGACTATGTGCTTTTACACTCTTGTTTTTTCCGTAACCATAATTGATACGGTGCAAAAAACGCAATCAAAAACAGAACCAGCAAAAACACATCAAGAGGGAGCCGAATGCCACCTAAATGAGGTCAAAGTATTTATCCTAAAGAGAAACTGTACAGGGGTGCTCTCCACACTTATAGGGACCCCCTGATGCAGATGTGAAAAAACATAACATACACAAACTACTTATTGCAGTATGTATGATCTCAAACTACAACATTTTTAAAAAATGCATTGCTTAATTGAAAAAGAAATTATAACATATACCAGCCACTGATGTGATTTTAGAGGTCATATTCAAAGAAAAATGGTTTTACACCAATCTTATTGGTACTTCAGCTGTCAATATTTTGTACAACTCCCTTTTGCCAACAGGATAGCACTTAATCTTTTCCTGTAGCATTTCGCTCTGGTGCCTTCCTAATAAATCATTTCTGTATTAATTCAACTGTAAGTCTGTTTGCCATAATATAGAAAAGCTGCACAATCAAAGACCCAAAATTCTGTTTTCGGTTCTGAATATAATTTGTCACCATCTAGCCATGCATTTGAAATACTTCTAGGAACGACACTGCACAGGTTTCCTATTGGATTTACGAAGTCTGGGGACTGAGATGGCAATTGAAGAAGATTGATTTTGCTTCTGCTGAACCCCGCGTGTTAACATAAATGCCAGTAAACTAGATCAAATTGATTTGAATAAAGTGAAAGTTTTGAAGTGAGGTTCTGTAAAGCTATGACCATTTAGAATTTCCTTGTCTGTTGTAGAAATATGCCACAGTGCTATAACTTTGTTGAAATGCACACTGATCCTCAGAGTAGTGAAAGGATGGCAACTATAGTCTTATGGTTGCAAAAATAGAAAATGTTTGAGATTTTATTTTATTTAAACAGGTTGGTTCCATGAGATGAGATATCTATTATTCAAGAGAGACCTGACCAAGAAAGAAGTAGCATAATTGACATGATGCTGTCATACAGAAATCAAATAAACCTCCTACAGTGTTAAGATGGCAGAGATAGTGAAAGTCAATGTGTTGTGTATACATATATTTATACAGGCAGTATAAATATCTATCTATATCCATACCAGAAGGTGGCGGTAATGCTAATTAATGTCAACAAGAAGAATACAAACTCAATGTGTTACACATTGTTTGAGTAATTTTTGCCTTATCAGCTTTTATCAGCAAACACTGAGGCAAAGATGAAAATGAAAGAACATTTTCCAACTTGTCCTACATCAGGTCTGTAAACAAAATCAATGTTAAAGGCCACGTCTTTCTCAGCCACAGGAAGAATGGTGGGTACAAAGACTCATTGGACATGAGTGAGAATGCTGTGTAAGACACATTTTACATGTTCAAAACAGGTGATTAATGACTTAAACAATACTTAAACAAAAAAAAATCTGCTTTTAGGTAAATTCTTAAAAATAAAAATTAGCACAAAAAGGTGCTTAAATGCAAATACTGCAGTTACTGCAGCACATGTTTTAATGCTGCCATACAGCTACCATTAGAATTTACACACATGAAATCAAGAATCACTACCTTTACTTATTGATCTTTAATTTGACTATCAATAAGCGTTGTTATGACAAAAAAATGGCATGTTTACTACTAGTTAACTTCTTGTAGATGAACATGTGGTCGTTGATTCATCTGGACATGAGGTCGACTGCAGGTCTTAATCAGTCTCTTGCGTTATTCCAGACTCCGTTTGGGTTTGGGAAATATATTAAATCGTTTCCCGCCCTCTAAACACTCTGGGTGACGGCATGTTCCCCACTGACAACGTTGGACCATGTTTTCCTATTCCTCAAAATCTCTTTGACCAAAGCGCATTAGCAATGATGACCCCCGGCAACATTGTCAGGGATTCAGTTCCTCCAGATAAGGGGCGTGTACTTTGGGACAAATAGTGACCGGCGATCGGTCAGTTGCTGACAAACCCGCTAGAATGATTGACAGACAGTGTCACGTCCATTGATTGGGAAAGCAATGGCCAGGCTAATGTGAGAAAGGTTTGAAGTTGAAGCTTTTATTGTATGTTATTCCAGGCTTCCAATCATAGAGCTGAGATTGTAATTTCTATATTTCTTTAGAAAAGAAAGATAAGAAGGCGTGATACCCAGATGTGTTTATAAATAAACATGCAAATGTCTGAGCCATTGTGAATACAATGTAGTGGAAAAAAAAATGTTCAAGGAGGATTTTTATGGCTTTATTATTCTGAAGGTCATGTCATCTTTATTTTAATGCTTACGAACTTTCACAGAATGATCTTGTCTAACACACTGAAAGTTGCCCCAGAAATGTTGTTTTTTGTTTAGCACCTGCAAAGACAACAGTCTGCCTCCCATTGTCTTTTCTTATGTTCTCTCCTTGGATAAAACAGACATGTTTGGTACTCAGAGCTTTCTATCTGTCAAGACAGTTCAAGAGTGTAACTTTGTGTCTCTCATATCATGCACAGGATTATTAATAAATCTGACTGAGTGATTTTCATGTTATCATAAGAATTTTTAACACATTGAATCTGTGTTAAAAATCTGATAACCTGGAGCAACATCCGAGCCTCTTAAGGACAAAAAGTACTGAAATGTTGCCATTGACCCTGCACGGAATCCAAGCAGCTTGAGTCAGAAATGATTTTTGGAATCGTGTCATCTTCCGGTGTTGGTTCATTCATGAGCCTGCAGGCTGCATGAATGTAGTAAGTTTTTTAAGAAGCACTATCATCAGAATGTTGTAAAATCCCTGGGATTTTTCTACACAAATAAGTCTTGCTTTTCCTTTTGTGTGGAAAAGAAATTGGTGGAAACAACCTTTGTGTCTATTATTGTCTATGGTGATGTATTGCACTTCATCCTTTTAGCTTCTTGCCTTGCTAGAATCTCTGAATACTGCCCCAAGCATAGGCGTAAATGCCCCGGTGGTCGGGTGTCCGGACCCCCCTAATCTTGGAAAAGTCTAGAATTGCCCCCCTCTCCAAAAAAAAAATCATTGAAGAAACATTTGCATTTAAATAATATCAATATGAACAGGCAAAAGAAACAAAGAACGAAATAAATCTGCCATTTATCTCAGAAAAAAAAAATTAGGTTTCCCCCTACCATTGTTAGAACAATGGTTCAGTCCAAAGTGCAGAAGGAGCAACAGCAGCGCTGAAAGGTACAGGCTCGGCAGAGCCGCTGAAGTGATGAGTTACCTGTGGCTCTGCAGCACTTTGTGCTGTACTTTGCAGCACAAAGTAAATACTAGTAATGGGTAAATGAGGCGTCATGAAGCATTTCGACCCACAGCTAAACTGTATTGATGCTGTGTCGATACTGTGTCACTGAATACTGACACCTGCTGGACATTAAAAATCCCTACAGGCAACGCAGTTGACAGACTGATTTGATGACTTAGTCTACAGATTTAAGTCATTTTATTTTATTATATATTATATATTGTATTATGTCATATCTTCAGTTAAATTCTAAATATATTTGATATTCTTAGATACAGTCAATAAATAATGTGAACATGTACCATCAAGTGAAAATTTAAGTGAACGTGTTTGGAATCAGGATGCTTGTGAACTAGTTTTTTTCCCCCACAAATTTTCATTGAAAAATATACATTTTCCCAACATTTAGAAATTTTGTTTGTTATGCTTTTTTGACACAACTTCTCCTGCTGTAGAAAAAAATGAAGTAAACAATACATTTATATGAGATAATTTATAAAAACCTGAGTTTATCCTAGGTGTATTTGGGACTTCATTCTGATGCCTGGCCCTATCATGCCTCAGCATCGAGGAGGTGGATTTGTTTAAATAAGACAGTTCTGTTTTTGTTTTTTTGTTTTTTTCTTTTGTTGTTTTTTCTTTTTTTTTTTAAAGAAATATATTATGTACTTTGTGTCGTTTACACTGTCGGTGAAAGGTTTGTCTGAAATAAACTAAACTAAACTAAACTAAAACTGTCAAACATATGCAACACTTAACCTGCAGAACATAATATGAAAGTAAACTAAGAGTCAATTTCAGCTGAATTTGGATTCAGATAGATCAAGTATACACTGAAAAGAACCGGATGAAACTACAACGAAGTGACAACCAATACCTTATTTTCTGATGTAGATCAAAATGGTCCCAAACTACGAAACCTTTCCTTTGCCTTGAGGCTCCATAGTTGACGCTGTACAGTAAAAGATCAAGAATTATTTTGGCAAATGCATCGCGTTGACAGATTTGCGTCCTTATAAACACAGTTTGGCTTCGGTGTCATTTCCAAACAGTTCCTGTATCGGTCACGTGCCTCGCTGAAAGTAATACGCGCACCGACACGGGGTTTTGTTTATGGGCTTGACGCATGCGCCGACGCATCGGTGTTGCTGGACCCATCACTACCAGTAAGTAAATACTTAAAGCAAAAGACACGTAAACCTTTTATTGAGTTTCACTGCTCAATAAGAAGAAACACATTAACAATAAAGATCAGATTGCAGTTTGTTGTTTCATTACCTTGGCTCAGTTATGATAAGCTGCCTCATTTGCAAAACTGCTACACTGCTTTCATAGACTTAAGCTTTTTTTGTCGAAGGTAGCAAACATCTCATACATATTTAACACTTTAAGTTTTAATTAGAAGAGCTTGAAACGGGAGGGAGAGGCTGAGCAAGTGGACCCAGGGAGCCGAGAACAGAAGAGAGAACAGATAGAAATAAAGAAAGCCGTGCTTTTATTTCTCACTATCTTCAATGTAGAGCCTTTAAAACCACAAAATAAAATCTGAATATTTTTCTATATAAACCCGGTGCTTTAAATGTTACGTTTAAGTTATGATACTCCCCAGATATTCATTTCTATCTACCTGTTGGTTCTCTGTCACCCAGCACATGACAAAACTAAAAAAAGTTTAAAAATAAAGCAACTTAACAAGTTATAATTTAAATTACCCATAACTTGTATCAGAAGCCATTTCAATAGATAAATGTTTATGAGGAATTTTATTAAGAGGAGTTATTCATTAAAGATTTTTTATTTAGAACCTTACATTTTTGTAAAGGTGTAGCAGAGATTGGATCAGTGAGTCTGAACAAAACTCATAAAGAAGCAACATTTGAATTTTAGTTTTATTTCTCAATAGGTTGCTTACTGAGAAAAACACATGTTTGATATGCATTACTAGTCATTTTTGGTCCTGCAGCTTAAATGTGGTTTAAAAACTTTCTAAACCACATTTTACGTTACATTTCACTGTAACTTTGCCAACCCCTCCCAAAATTGGTCTGAAGAAATGTTCCTGTTTATGGTCCCCCCCAATAATGAGATGGGATTTACGCCCTTGGCCCCAAGGTCTCGTTGCTGGTTCTTTGGGTTCTCCAGATAGTCCCTTAAAAGTATCATAAAAGCAAGTCTTGGAGTCTCTTAGATAGAAAACAAAACTTTTACATTGAATTTTCTTGCATGCTAAAGAGCACGGTAGGAAAGGTGCAGCACTTTGTATGTTCAACAATCTGTTTGCTCTACAGACGAAAGAATGGTGCTGACGTTTGCCAATTAAGTTAGGATAATATTTGACAAAGCGATTGGTTATGAGCAAGACAAATCTCCTGGGAAATAAATCCCACGTCACGATCCTGTGTAATGAGGATGTTTACATAAAGACAACTCTCAGTACATTAGAATATTATCAAACATTTAATTAATTTCAGTAATTCAATTCAAAATGAGAAACTACTATAGCTCAATTACACACAAAGTGATATTGTTCAACCATTTATTTCTGTACATTTTTACATTTATGACTTAAAGCTAATAAAAACCCAAATATACTTGCCCACACTGTATCTGCTTTAATGATCATTGTATCACTGTGCTTGACTGAACAAACCTGGTCTGACCAAAGCCCCAAAGGAGACCCACTGTCTATTAACAAGACCTAGATGAGAGATAACACAACCAGTTATGCATGTGAGCAGCAGGAAACTATGAGAGCAATCTGGGCCTGCTAAACACCTCAGCCGAGTCACACACTGATATCCTCAATGCTACACTGCATTGTTCAATAATTCATATGAAATAAATTTTGAAGAAATTACTTATGATGCATACTTCACAATATAAGGACATGCTGTCAAATAGATCCAACAAGTGAAATCAGTAGTTTATAAGCTTCAGCTTGCTTGTGAAACTTTGCCCGTAACACTTTTTTCTTCCACCTAACTTTCATTGCTATGGTTGCATTGCAATCGTGACGCTTTGTTGCCTTATGGTTGGCGATGTTAAATGTTTGCCTTCCCACGGAAGTGTACACGACATAATATAACACAGACTTCAAACTTTCAGAACTGACTTTTGAGCTAGAAGTGAAAATCATTAAAATGATTGACAGAAAAGTACCACTCGTAAAATTTAATCACGGAAATAAATAATGTCTCAGGATATTGAGGTGCGATTAAATTTGCTCAACAAATTGTTTATGTTTTAATGTGACATATTTCAATTATGCTAAAACAATATTAGCTAAAAATATATATATTCTGTGAGCAAAACAAACCAGAAGGAATCTGGTTTGAACCAGAAGGAATTTCAAATCTGAAATATTTGCCAGCTTCCATCATTTTTTTTTTTTTTTTGCATTTGCAGGGTGACAGATATTTTACTGACCATCCTTTTTTTTTAAAAAAATGTTTTCTTTCCTTCCCTCCCCTTCATACGAAGCTACCTCGGTGCTTGGCAGGAAACAAAAATGTCTCTCTCTGGCTCCGCCTCTTTAAGAAAAAATCGGATATGGATGCGAGAGAGAGAAAAAGGACAGCAACAATGTGACAGACAACACAGCCGCTCGGCTCGGAGTTGTAGTGGATATCAGCTCAGTGAACGGAGGGAGGGCAGAGGCGAGCCAAGCCGAGCCGCATGCTCGCTGTGCAACAAGGCGTACGGGAGCGGAATAATGAGGCGGCGGCCAGCAGAATCCAGACAGCAACGAGGCGGCGTTTAGGTGAGGCTTTGTTCGCTCTCCTTTCGGTTTCCGTGCAGATCTGCATGTTCAGATATGTTTTTTGGTGCTCCGGAGCGCTTTGTTTGTTCCGGGACTCGGAACAACATCCACAGACGATGTGCATGCTCGATGTTCGGCTGATGACAAATAAACACCACCGCCGGATCGGGTTTTCAAATGATTTTGATGCAGAAAACGCGTTTTTTGCCTTCCGTACTTCGCTGGATCTCCTTATTCGGAATCACGGCGGTTGATTTAAGCGCTTTTGGCTCATTGAGACAAATGGCTTAGTCAAAGGAAGGCGTTATTGACAAAAGCAGGACAGTTCACTGTTTTCCAGTTAGTGGCTGCCGCTACTCTGTACGACGACAATGAATCATTATGGGGTTTTCTGCTGGAGAAAGTGACTTCATTCATAGCCCATAATGAAATCAGGCCTGCCTGAATACTTCTGTGGAACTTAAGGAGAAGCTGATTGTTGCCCCCTTGATGCAGCATGACGAACCCCAGTTGCAATGTTGTCAGAACTGTGAAACGAAATTGTGCAGTCTCATCTTATGTGTTCGTTCGGACTGTAAGCTGCATGGGCAGGTTGTTTTTGTGCACGTTTTCTTCCATTTAATCAGGAACAAAAACATCGAGTGGTTACTTTGCTTATTTTTACACACACACACCTATACATATATATACACACATATATATACATTAATTTTTTTTTTACCTCTATAATATTCAAAATACTCTGAAATGCCAGATTATTGTTATTTTCTTGTCTAAAATGAGAGAGGAGCAGGAGTTTAAATCTGTATATTTTTTTCTAAAATGTCACCCTCCACTACTTCCACCTTTGTTATCAAAGTTGATTGGTAATATCACGGCCCTTATATGGTGAAACTGATTGTTTCCAACATCAGACTCACAGTGTGATTTTAGAAAAGTGCAACAAAAAGCATTCTTACTTAATTGCCATTGCCTAAACTCATCATGGATTTTGATACTTAATTTTATTTTATTTTACTGATTGTTGCTGATATATAGAGTGGACCTTTGCCTTTTTGCAGAATCATATTGGCAGATTTTTCAGTGGAACACAATTCCAAATTTTCTCATACAGCTTTTCTAAAATATTCCAAAGAAAATGTGGGAAGCCAAAATAATTATGAGGTGGCATTTACAAAGCAGTCAATCCAGGAGCACCATTAATTTTTCTTGGCTCTGGTTGGGTTTAACCCAAAGAGCAGACCGTAGATGTTAGTCGGCCTAGTAGTAAAATTTGTCACAATAAGAAATTTTGCAAGATGCTAAATTGTCCCAGTAATTATTTTGTTAATGTTGTTGTATTGAAGCCATTTTCAAGTAATATAATGATAATGGGATAATAATTCAAGTTCATTCTCTCAAGACTAATAAACTTTAATTTTAAAAAGAACACTTTAAACATTTTAAATGTACAAAATAAAACACAGCTGTCCAAAACAATGAACAAAATGGAAATAAAAACCACTTACAAACCATAAATGAAATGGATTATGATGTCTCTGCAAGCAAAATTGCTCTTCAAAAAATAATCATCAGAATGAAAATTAGCGAGCTCATCTTAATTTATCACGCGATTAAATGCTTAATTGCTTGTTACGGCAAGCTTAGATGCTAGCTCCACTTAGATGTGGCAGTGCCAAGGTGGTTTCTCCTGTGCGTATTAAAGCATATTGAGGTATATTTCTTGTTTGAACCATTAAAATGTGCAGCTATAAGCACGCATAGATTTCTGTCCGATGTGTGGCCCGGTAAACTGACCCCAGTGCTCTTCACTTCTTGCCCATTGAATATAAACACCAGCCGTCTGTAGCTCTGCTATTATCAGAAAAACATGAAAAAACTCACTGTCTCATCGTCAAATACAGGAGACTTTGTGGTTTCCTGTATTTGACAGGTCTGTTTTCCAGTGCTGAGAAACAGACCTGTGAGGCGTTAACATGTCTACCTCTGTAATATTCTCTATTGAAATAGATTAATTCTCATAATAAATGCTAATCTTCTGCATTATGGGGTAATTTCCTTAAGTCTGCGGGTTGACGTGTGAAATGTCTGTGTGTAGCTGATGGTCGTTGGGACGCCTTCAGTTTAGAAACTCAACCAGGTTCTTTTAGCTAACTCTGCTGTTCAGAATGGGGATGTTAGAACAGGAAGTGCAAAATCATAAACTTCTTGCACTTCAAAGAAATTGAATGCTTTTACACAACATTGTTTGTGCATTAAACAATGGTCTTATTCATGGCCTCACCTGACTTTCCATATTGAGGCGATCTGCACTGCAAGTACTCGTACGCACATCACCCAAAGGCTCTTCAAACATACCAAAATATTCATTTTATGCCTGGCATAGAACTGTCTAATTATTCCTGGTTGCTGTCTGGTATCTGTTTGTCTCTGCAGCTGGATACTTATTGTCTGAAATGAGATGCTCTCCCTCTGTGTCTGCAAATCGAAGACAGCAGAGTACAGGTGTGCAGGATAGCTGTTCTCTGCGTACACACCGACAACAATGGAGCTTCATCCTGCAGCTCCAAACCGCATTAAAGCAAACACCCTATTCTCTTGTTTCTTCTTTTTCTCGGTGCATGCTCGTTTCTGTTTATTCACGATTAAAACAATCCCTTTAACTAATTTTGGTCTTAGTTTTGGAGGCTTGTGATGCGCACTGCGAAGAGAGAAGATTATTTTTGCTTTGAGAGCGGCAGAAAAGAGAGACAATTGACAACTTTCATGTGTGCAGTGTTTTAGAGTAGATGGAGAAAAAGAGAGTTCCATCTAAGACTACCAGCTAAAAATATTTCTGTAACAACGAACAGATGCCTTTTCTTCTTGTTTGAAAAGCTGAAGCAGAGCTCATCAAGGTTGTGTATTTTACAGAGTTTCCATAAATCAACAAGCTATGCAAAGAGCATTCTACATTTATCAGGCCCTGCTAAAGTCACTAAAATAAATTGACCTTTAATCGCTGAGCTGTAATCTCACACTGAAAATATATTTGAAAAAAGTCTAAAAATCTGACCTTTGAGGACATTTCAGTTAGGAAAGAAATTTGATGTTAATAATTTGTAAAAAAACAAAAACACAATTCCTGTTAAAATGACTTTAACTGTATTTTTTTTGTGTTTCGTAGTTTGTTATTCACAGTGTCTTGAAATCTTTTTATTTGGAAGATTGTTTTTAATTTTGTAGAATTTCTTTCATTTTAACCAAACATTTTTTTTTCTCCAAAAATCAAAAGTAGCTTTAATTTATTTACAAGTTGGAAGCTGGATCAGTTTTTCCTTTTCTATTAAAACGATTTGTAATGGTGGTGAGTCTGATCTGTAATCTGTGACTTCCTTTATTCTATTCCTGGGACATAAATGTGCTATCACTAAAGGACTCATTTCTCTTATTCACTCTTGCAAATGCGAGAGAAAAGGCCAATAAAGTAAGGAAGGTGCATGTTGACCTTTTTATAAGTCAGAAAATGGCTGCAGCAAAACAGCTACGGTTTGTCTAAGCATGCACATTACCGCAATAAGGGCCATAACTAAAACGTTTAACACATAAACAACTGGACATGAGTTTATTTTGCCAACATACACATTGAGGAGGTCAAAAAATCTCAATGTTTCATGTTAAATTATTTAAAAGTAGTAAAAGGGAATTCATTTAAAACATTTTTATCAGAGCTTCAATAAATGGTGGTTAAAATGTCATCCTGAGCAGAAAGTTTTAAGGCATTGGATCCTTCTTGAGCACTTACTTCAGTTTTCCTGTTCACTCTTGACTGCATTTTTGAATGTACATAGAAATGGGCATAGATTTAAAGTTGTTTTCTAAAAACCCCACATCTATGTCAAGTATTAATAAACTTGCTGCCATGTGACTTACGACAAAAGCTGAAACATCTGTCATTGGGTTAATCTTTGCAGGTTGAGATTTTTTGCTCCAGCTGCTTCACAGCAATAAGGAATCTAAAAAAGCTGATGAAATTATCACTCACATCGTCCATGTGAGTGATAAAGACCCAGTAATAGGGCTACTCCTCTCATTAGCATCAGATGAGATGAACTGATTCATGCAGAAGAGTGAGCGAGGAAGAGATTTCTTTTTCTGAAGTTACTGTTCTTCTGGGTTTGATAGTGTTCCCCCACCAGACAATCCCCCCAACTAGAACAAATCCAAGTTAGTAATTTGTTTACACCTACAAAGTGCGAAGTGGACTTCTTGAAAACTGTAGAGAAAAATAGCGGTGGTAGAAATCAACAAAAAGTCAGTGTTGTATTTTTCCTATGTCTGACACTCTGTGTATTTTTCCACGTTTGATTTTATTACATCATGATCCAAATTATTATGCAAGTGATATTTTCTCAGATTTTCTTAAATGGTCAATGCAAATGATGGTCAGTATAATTTTCAAGTCATGAACTATTACAGTATATATCAAATTTTACTGAACAAAACTCCAAAGGTTCTCAATAGGTTTGAGGTCAGAGGTCAGAGGAGGATGGTGACCACACCATGAGTTTCTCCCGTTTTATGCCCATAGCAGCCAATGACAGTGGTATTCCTTGCAGCATGAGATGGTGCATTGTCATGCATGAAGATGATTTTGCTACTGAAGATATGGCTCTTCTTTTTGAACCATGAAAGAAAGTGATCAGTCAGAAAGTCCATATACTTTGCTGAGGTCATTTTCACACTTCATGGACTCTGAAGGGTTCGACCAATGATTCTCTCCCCATGATTTCAGCCCAAAGCATGACTCCACCACCTCCTTGCTGACGTCACAGCCGTGTTGGGACGTGGTGGCCATCCACCACCAATCCACTACTGCGTCCATCTGGACCATCCAGAGTTGCACAGCAGTTATCAGTGAACAAGTCTGTTTGAAAATTAATCTTCATGTACGGCTGGGCCCACTGCGACCGTTTCTGCTTGTGAGCTCTGGTTACGGGGCCAAATAGCAGGTTCATGCACCGCAAGCCTCTGGAGGATCCTCCACCTTGAGGTTCCAGAGACACCAGCAGCTTCAATTAACTGTTTGCTGCTTTGTAAGGACATTTTAACAGCTGCTCTCTTAATCCGATGAATTTGTCTAACAGAAACCTTCCTCATTATGCCTTTATCTGTACAAACCCATCTTTGTTCTGAATCGGCCACAAATCTCTTCCCAGTACGACGATAACTGTTAGAATAATTATCTAAGTTCATTTACTTGTGAGTTTATTTGAAAGGTTATGTTTTCATATTATTATTTTGTGTGTAGTTTAGTTGACTTCTTTTCTTCTGTGAAATACTATTAACCATTTGTAGGATGTTTGCCTGGAGGCTAGAGACTTTGACATTCCTGTGGTATCAGCTTCCATCTGTAATTGATTAGTTGTGGTCAGTTGCATGCCCTTGTAAGGGCATGTCCACAGGCGGTGCCAGAATGTAAAGACGGTTGGTCAATTCTCTGTGTGAAGAAGCCCAACCTCCTTTTTCTATACAATAAAGAGAAATGCAGAGAAAGATCTAGCAGAGTTGATCCAAGACAGTGTTTTACAGCGATTTGTCGCGTCTCGGATCTTCCCTCATTTTCTGCAGAAAAGACAATTGCCTTGGTCTGAATCTTTGCTAGATAGGAATTAAAATAAACCTATCAATAACGCTTCAGTTTTTGTTAAATATCTAATGTTTCCATACCTTGTCATACGGCACTACACTATCTGATGATTTTTGTCAGCAGAGGTCCTTTCTCTTTCCCATATTGCTTGAAACCTGTGGCCTGCTTAATAATGTGGAACATCCTTTTTAAGTAGATTTTCTATAATTGAACTCACCAGACAAACTAATGAACCCAGCTCTCTGAAATTAATTATAGTGATTCAAAGAGCCCTGACACACAATACCATCTATAAATTTAATAGCACAACAAAAAATGTAATCTTTGACACTTAAATCCAATTTGCATAATAATTTGGAACACGATGTATATCAACAATAAATGCTGTATTCACATTTTAAAACATGACTGAAAAAAAATATTTTTTGACCTCTGATCAGCAAATTTACTGTCTAATAATTTCAACCTTAATTGTTAAGATGATTCTGGCTGATTTGAATGCAGCAGAACTCACTCACCTGTGCTCTTTCACATGCACCAAAATCTACATTCAAGTCATCATTTTAAGCATTTGTATAACTCTATTAATATGCTATTTTTTCCTCAACAGTAAATACAACTGTTTAATCATAGTCTCTGAATTAGTTTTTCTGTTTTTTGTTTTATAGTACCATCATGAGAGTGCGATATTTCTGTTCAAGGTTACCATTCTGTCAGAATCTCATAAAGGCTCACTCCTAGTGGGAATAAAGGGAATCTGAAAATGTTTTTACTCCTGAAGGTTTTGTTGGCCTTTACAGCAGGAAGGCCACCATTTGTCACAGTTTGATAAACTTTGCTTCACCGTATCCTCTCTGTTTTGCTTCTTTTATTTTGTGACCAAAAGTTCCACGAGTAGCTCTGTATTATTATTCCATCCATTTTCTTACACCCTTGTCCCTACCGGGGTCAGGAAAGGTGCCGGCGTCTATCTCCAGCGAACGTTTCTGGCGAGAGGAGAGTGGTACACCCTGGACAAGTTGCCAGTCTGTCGCAGCCGTATTCTTATTCTTATTTCTTTTTCTTTAAAAATAAATTCCATCAGACTTGAATAATAAGGACAGCGTATTATTCTACATTACGACTACTGTGCTGGGCAATCTGTTAATGTGGCACCAAGCCATTCATCCTGTTATTATGAATAGGTTGTGTACATACAACAAGGAATATTGCTCTTGCAGTTTCATAATGAAAAGCTCATTGTGACATCATGCCCACACATTCGGTAGCCATTAGATTAATCTAAATCGGCGCATGTCGGGGGGGAAAAAGGCTTATTTTTGTGCTTTTTGTCTGTTCAGCCGCAATAACACTATTCGTTTATTAAATTTCACACTCTGCAAGATCCTCCGGATTAAATTTGGGTCTTTGATTTGTGTCAGTCTGAGATATTCCTAGATTGGTTTATGTAAAAATCAGTGTCAGAGAACCATCTTCTTCCATTCAGTAATTTGTTTGGGAAATAAAGCATCGTGATAAAATACCAGAAAGAATTTGGTTTGTTTTAATTCAAACAAAACATGACTTCAAACGATCATTTAATCATACGAGTGTAGTTTCTGTTGTCAGCATCAGCTTCTTTTTTTTTCTTCTTTCGCTTATAAAATACTTCACGTACATTTCTAAATTATGGAGCAATACATCTTTAAATCAATCAATCAATCAAATGTTGGATATTTGGATAGCACATTTCAGCAACAAGGCATTTCAAAGTGCTTTACATCATAAAAACATGAAAACACAAAGTCATGCATCATAGAATCAACAATCAAAACATTACATTAAGTCAAGTGCCATCATTAAATTCTTAATTGATTATGTTTCAAATACAACTCTAAACAGGTGGGTTTTTAGTCTAGATTTAAAGGCACTCAGTGTTTCAGCAGTTTTGCAGTTTTCTGGAAGCTTGTTCTAGATTTGTGGTGCATAGAAGCTGAATGCTGCTTCTCGTTTGGTTCTGGCTCTGGGAAAGCATAACCAGAAGACCTGAGGGGTCTGGAAGTTTGATAAAAGTTTGATCTTTAATATATTGTGGTGCTAAGCCGTTCAGTGATTTATAAACTAGCAACAGTATTTTAAAGTTTATTCTCTGAGAAACAGGGAGCCAGTGTAGGAACATTAAAACTGGTGTGGTGTGCTCTAACTTTCTGGTTTTAGTGAGAAAATTTTTCCTGCGTTTGTTTTGTTTGGGCACAGCACTAGTACTGGCTTTGGAGTGGATATGCAGATTAATCCTCAGATTTTTGTTTTTTATTATTTTCTCTGAAAAGAAGCTAGAAAATTTGTTGAAAATTCATTCCATCCATAAATTTGAGAAACTCTGGTCCAGAAGACTTTTCTTCATAGGTATTTTGTGACTGCAGTGAATGAGTGGAGGAGGTGAGGGACCAGTCGCTCCGTCTCCAATCGATGTTGTATCAGTTTGTTTTGGAATAATTTGTTCTTGATACGCGAAGCGTTCCATCCTAATCAGACATGCTTGAGCCTGTTCTTCTGAAGCGATGATCACATCGTTGTTCTTGTTGATAAAATTAAAAAGATTCGCAGTGAGCAGCTTTATCCCATGTTTATTAAGATAGTGCCAACCTCTTCCAAAGAGGTGAAAGCGCTGCCAATAGATCCTGAGGTTATCAATGAAGGTCACTGAGCTGGCAGAGCAGGTTTTAATCAGCCATTTGTTTATCATGAACAGCCTGGAGTGTTTTTTGTCTCCCCATTGAGGTGATGGAATTGGACCACTGAGAAATAACTTCATTTTTAATAGTCCCATAGTGTTTAGAAGAATATTAAGGTCCCCTTTCAGAATCTCAGATTTTTGTTTAGCCAGATCGTTGGCACCAACATGCACGACTAAAGTCTCAATATTTGGTTGATCAGTGGTCAGAGAGTGTACTTTGTGAGTCAAATCAGATACAATGTTACCAGGATGTTACACTCATTTTCTTGGTATTGCAAACATGACTGATACCATTTACTGCCTCATCTAAAACAACAAGTACTTTTGCAAGCATTTAGAGGACATGAGAAACACATATCCATTGCATTGCTTTGTAACAAGCTGTCCACACAAAGGAGAGATTGTTGAGGCCTGCAGTAAAATCCTG
Organism: Xiphophorus couchianus; assembly: GCF_001444195.1. Classification (NCBI taxonomy): domain Eukaryota; kingdom Metazoa; phylum Chordata; class Actinopteri; order Cyprinodontiformes; family Poeciliidae; genus Xiphophorus; species Xiphophorus couchianus. The sequence goes on along the minus strand of NC_040234.1, from coordinate 12,158,546 downwards.
ATGTTGAGTCTTCCCCGAAATGGGACGAAGGGTGTTTCAGCAAATGTTACCAGAAAAAGAAATGACACTCGTTTTCTTGGTATTGCAAACGTGACTGATTCCATTTACTGCCGCATCTCCAACAACAAGCACTTTTGCATAAACTTGGTTTCCTGGTGATGGCTTTGTCCTGGGGAGTTTTGGGGGGTGGATGTGTTGGTCTTGTCTAATTGTTCATGTTTGAAGGCGATTTTTCCCTCAGAAACATCTCAATGTTTGGTTTTAACTATAGTAGTTGCCAAGAAATGAAAATATTAATTGTTCTTCCGCATTAAATTGAGTATTGTCTGTGGCTTTACGAAAGCTGTTTGGGGTGAAATTAGAATTTTAGAACCCCTCAAAAATGTTACAAACTTTCATTTCAAACATAGTATTGCATTATATTTATCTTGGTTACCAGGAAAACAAATCAGAACATACATATTAATAATACTAATGTTTAGATGTGACAACACTGTAGCAACAGCATGGAACTGGCATTATTTTTATTAAAAACATTGGTACACCAGAACAACGATGATCGACTCTTTACTAACTCATGGCGTAAAAATCTCTTTTTCTAACTTCATAAATTGTTATATTCATCCATACAGCTTCTTTTTCTGGGAGGATAGCCTTGTATGTGTCATGTAAAATAATTTCCCACTTGAATAATCTGCTATTCCCAACCTTCTCAACGCTAGAGTTAATGATATGTCATAACAGATAGCTTTCCAGGCTTACTATAAAGAACATGGTCCAGGCACTCAGGACTTTATGATTCAGCATGGATTTACTGGGTATACAGCTCAAAGTCCTTTTATTTAAAGCTCATATAATTTTACTGCTGGCTGTAGTTTGAAGTGGAGTTTCATTTCTTTTGTCCCCGACTGTTCGAACACCTGACTGTGTGGGACTCTGTGGGCACCAAGGGAAACTTCAGGTGTAATTTCAGAGGTGCTCTAAGTGACGAGGCCAGCAGTTATCTGAGGTCAGTCTTCAAAAGCTGGAGCGCTCGAGTCATCAGGACCAGCTGTGCCCCCTCATTTCTGGCGGAGTGTGCAAGCATTTAGAGGACATGAGAAACACATATCCATTGCATTGCTTTGTAACAAGCTGTCCACACAAAGGAGAGATTGTTGAGGCCTGCAGTCCAATCCTGATGTTGAGTCTTCCCCAAAATGGGACGAATGGTGTTTCTGCAGCTTATTGCAGTGTGGCTTTTATATTTCTTCTGTAAAAAAATAAAAAAAATGAGTAGCTGTTGATCTCAGGCTGTGTGCAAAAGTAAGTGTCCAATAGTTCAGATAAACTATGAAAAAGTTAAGCTTTCTGAAAATGGTTATGGAGCTGTGGACTATTAGGCTTTCTCTGGACACCTGAACATGATTTGTTTTTTTAACAAATGTAGCAGCCTGCATGTAAAATACTGATGTGAACGAGTCCTGTTAGCATTCCTAAGAGGCAGAAGTATACACATGCACATACCTAGACATGCAAAAGCCCTTCATCAGTACGGGAATCTTACCAGTTTCTGGTCTTGCAATGGCTACAATTTAATTCTTCTCATTTATCTTTTGTTGTTTTCTCCAAACATATCAGCGAAAGCGAGGTCAATAGAAAGAACACACAAAGCAGGGCTTTTCCTGTCTTTTACATTTTCAGAGCCAAAAGAACAGACACCATTTTTAGATGTGTTTCCATCTTTGTTTTAACTTCAATCACAAACAATATAATTTAAAATTTTCTTTAATTAAATATCTATGTAGGCACAGTGTCAGTTTTATTCATCTGCATCGAGCAGAGAGCAAACAAACTGGATCTCATGACAGAAACGACCACATTGAAACAAAAGGAGGCGAGTACTTCTGCTTCGGCTGGTCGTGGTGAATATTTAACAGACAGAATTTCCATAGCACTTTCATAGTGTTCTTGACCTCTGGAAACACTTACTGTACAGGTCATAGTCATAAGGGTCAGTGTCTTGCCCACCCTGATGTAGGTTTTCATGAATATAGAGTTGGACTCATAACCTTTCTTTTGCCTGACAAATTCTCTTCATTTCACTCAAAATGTGACTTTTTTTAATCTTCCACGTGCGACCTGAATGGCGCTCATCATTTTTTATGACTAAATGTGTCGTTTATGATCACAGAGGGAATATTTGATGCAATTGTTACATTTAAAAAAAAGCAACTAAAACCTTGACACTTATCAAGTGAGACTGTTCTTGGAGTTAAAATGCAATTCCTCTAGATTTGTCTTGAGCTATCTGTTGTCTTTATCTGCAGTGATGTATACTTTATAAAAGGAGAAGGGTGAGTGTAGTGTGTAATATTTCTTCATGTTATTAACAGAACAGGCTCATTAAGGAATGTATGTAAAACCTAAATGGACTGTGTGTATAGCCGCACAAACAATAATGTACATTTTTCTGATTTTTCAAAAGTCCACCTGAAACAATGTGATCTTCAGCTCACAAAAGCTGTTTTTTGGTGACATGTTGAAATCCAGATGTGGCAGGCATGAACAGATTACTACATTACTTAATTTTATGCTACTCTATGCATATGCTTTGTATGCACCGATGAAGAGTCACTCACTTTTGCCTGCTAATTGTTTGGAGGTGCTGACATGACAAGGAACTTTGATGCATTTTCTGAATTATTCAGTGAATGTAACCTCTTAGCAGCTAGAGGTTAGATTCACTGCTAGACCATTTTTTTCACAAATGGTCTAGCAGTTATTCAGTGAACAAAACGAAACAAAAAAACAAGGTTGACATCACAACAAAGCGTAACTTACTCACTTACTTTACATAATCTCAAACTGAAAGTATATGTGTTGTGGAGTGAAAAATCAGCATAAATTGACATTATATTTTAGCATTACAAATGAATGTTTTTAGTTTTTAAATAAAAGCAGTTGGAGGTTGGACATATTATAAAACCAGAGTATTTTTACCCAAGGTTTTCATAGTGTGGCGATCTCACACCTGCCCATGGCTGGCTGTGTGTGTCCGTGCTCCCAGCTGCATTTGGCAGCCATAATGTGAAGTGCAGGGCTGAATTTCCTTCATAGGACCTTGAGTTTGACACCATGTGTTAAAGACGGCCCTGTTAAGCAATGAAAGCTTGTCGTTAAGCACTGCTGCCACTGTATGATTTATCCTCAGTTGTGTTTCGGTCACGCAATGACTCAACACTTCCCAGAACCATGTTTTTGTTGGCTGTCCTTACTCTGTAAAGACGACTAACTCCAAGAATTGTCAGTTCCTGTTTAACTTCTCAGGTACTTTGAAGTATTTTTTTATTTTTAGACTAAACAGGTGTCAGGTGTCCAGATGAAACTTTGACTGTTTCTCACTGATTAAGTCAAGTTTTTTTTTTTCCCTGTTAAAAACGAAATACACACATGAAGTGGGGGTGTGCAAGAGCATGTTCTGACCTGCTCAGATGAAACCAGCCTGCACAGCGGTGCAGCAACCTTGCCCAGGTGTTATTTCACTGCTTATTTTTTCATTATTTTTTTAGAAAAGAACTAAAGGTTTTTTGGGTTCATTTGGTGTAGGGACTGCTTGGAGTCTTGTGTTTTCTCTGTGAACCCTCCGCCCAAAAAAAGAAATATTTGTGGGTTTTCTTCCACAGATGGACTCTGATGTTGGTGTGTAACAGATTTCCCCCTACCTTCATTGGGTGTAGTTGCGCCTTCGGATCAAGATTAATGAGCTTCTTAGAACGACATTGCAAAAATAGACATTTTTTGCCTCACTGATGTAATCACTCCTGAAGCTGAAGGCGGATAGAGAGGACAGGACAGACTTAATCTGCCTCAGCGGAGTCTATCTTTAATGGAGTTGGTCCTTTCTGCTCTGACCTTGCAGGATCTGTTTCTACAGCAGCGTGAGGCCGACTCTTAAGTTTGATCCCTTTACCTCCATGGGAGAACCGGGATAATGGGGGGAACATCTTATTGCAAAAAAGGAAAATGTACATTTTAAGGTGGCCTCTGCACCTCTCCAGAATTAATGCATGACCTTTATTTGACTTGTAGAGATTTGGCTTTCACTGCTAATAGCATGTACCTTTGCTGTACATATGATATGCTAGGTTGTCAGATCTTATGACAGAAATGATATCAGCACTCACCCTCTGCCCATTAATTAACCTCGTCTTTCTCATAGTCCTAATTAACAACACCATGGCAGCTTTTGAATGTCTGTCAGTCCTGGGCTACATAATGTACATGGACACCTACTTAATATGCCTGCAGCTCCGTCGTGCTGTAACCAGCCTGTAAAAGGAGGTCATCTTGAAGCGGATTCCATTCTTTAGCCCGTTTTGCGTCATTTAACTGCTATGCATATAGCATACATAATGACATCTCCAGCTAAGAGAGGACGATTTCTATGAACATTAAAAATAAAATCTAATAAAATAATGTCTGGTGTGAGGCACATCTATTTAAAGTTAGTTGCAGTGGCAGTATTATGTAAAACAACTTTTTTTTGGCTATGCATCAGGTGTGTTTTTGATGAGGAAATAACATTATAACATGGAGTATAGCCTTGATTCTTTCATGGATGTTTAAGAAATTGTTTAATCTCTTGTGGCAACCGTTCAGCTGTGCAAAATGTCTGGTTGGACCGAGCGCCGCCTTTGAGGACGAAGCTCCTCCTTGGAGCTGCATTTCCAAGCTTCCAAGCGCAACTGAGCAGCCTTCCTCCGGGACTCCCCCACTCAGTTCCTTCAGACTAGTCAGCAGCAATTAGCATATTTAATGACATTTTACCGTTTTAATCTAGCAGATGTCCACATTAAAAACATTTTTAAAGAAGCTGGAAGCAGTGGATGTTTGCTGAGCTGCAGGTATGCTGCTGTTTATATGAAGCAGAATATTATATACTAATTGCTTGGTGTTTTTGCTTTTATGTGGGAAAACTTCTTTGTGTTAACATCTCTGCGATCTGCACAAGTGGAAATGGAAAATGGAAACCGTTGATGTAAATTGCAAGTCTCTACAAGTTGGTGTCAGATCACACTTTGCATACCTGACTCCTTTTAATTTCATGCTTCTGTTCCATTTTAGTTCTGGAAAAACCTAAAATGCGTATGTTGTTTCGTTGTATTTATTGCTGTCTGTTTATCTTTTTCTCATTTTCTATTATTTTTTTTTGCCCCCACTGTGTTTTTGCATTCTTGCAGTCATGTGTTTGCAAGCCCAAATGTGTGTGATTGGCAGCCACTTGGATGGCTGGAATGAGCTACATCGCCTGCAGTGTATTCTCACCTCCTCATGCTAGGTGTCTGTGGCCAGGAGATGGCTGATCTGCTGCTGGTAGTAAGTCACATTCGCATAGAAAATCTGGCCGGTCGTGCGGTAGTAGAGCAACTGCACAGATTTCCTGTCACTGCAACATTGGATGCAGCAGGAAATTCTGTTCTTTGCCTGGATATGGTTTGGTATTAAAATACTTTAGAGCAAATGTGCACAAATGTATTCAGTGGTGCGGTGTGTGCACTTGTATCCACATGCACATCGCTGCAGTCGAATGTAGGTCACATCACAGGGAAGACGTGGGGGGGAGGAAAAAAGGTGAGCTGTGGAAGTGATGGGAGGGGAAAGTCTTTCATTATGTCATTATGTAGGAGCAGTTGTAGGATTAGGGCAGGATGTATAAGGAAGCTTAAAGTCTGGAATTTTAAGCCTCTTTTTTGGAGGTAAGAAGTAATAACTTTCAGTTATTCGAGATGCTGCATAGAAAAAGATGTAATCGCTCCACACTCTTTCAGAAAATTGGTTATGTTTTTTTTTTTTAAATCTCCTTTTATAACGACAAGAAACCTTTTCTCTTTGACGTTGTCCTGTCTGCACTTGCTCATTTGTCTGTGCTTTTGTTACTTTCTGCCTAATGGCTGTTTCTAACAGCAGCACTTTGGGGTTTGAAGATGTAATGAAGTGCAGCGGAGCCTTTGGAGAGCTCAGATGCTGCCAGCATAATTACACAGGGTGAAGTCTGCTCTCCCACATGGTAATAACCTTGTTGCCTCCAGAGGCTAAAACAGGGCGGACATGTGCACAGGGCTTTATAAAGAGAGGAAGAGGGGAAAATGCAAGCCATCTACATTTGAGATGCTTTCTGCTTATTTATGCTCATTTTGTTCATTTTTGGTTTTAATCTTTAAGATACTTCTGTTATCTGAAGACTAAGATTTTGTTTTACCTTTATTCCGAGATTTACTTGGGCTACATTTAAGATTAAAATTATCAGCTCTTTCTAGTTATTTGCCAAAGTATTGATATGTTTAAAAATGTTAACCTCTTTCTCCCTCATCTGTCTGCTGTTTTCTTTAATCTTCATGATGCTTTTTGTTCATTAATGTTCCCTAATAAACCTTTGAGGCCTTTGCAGTACTGCTGGAAATTACACTGACAGTAAATTACACATTTTTGGACTCTATTCATTTATTCACTTGATGACTTCTGAAGGCAATTGGTTTTACTAGATTTTAATTGGCGGGTTGAAGTAATGAAAATACATGTCACATTCATTCATATTTCTATTTATAAAGCTTTTTGAAATTAATACTTTTCCTGCTTCTTCACTATTATGGTCTGTATTTGCATTGGTTTATCACATAAACACCAACTACTTTCACAATGTAAAAAACCCCCAAAAAACAAATGAAGTAAACATTTTTGAGAAGTGCGTTAAACCCAGAACATTTTAGAAGCAGCCACATCGATTTCTCTCTTCCTCATACAAAGCAATCCATGTGTTTAAAATTAAACTCTGAATAGCTCCTTTACAGCTTTGCTCTTTAATGTATCACACAGAGATAATTTCAGTCCATGCAGCAGATGAAAAGAAAAGAAAAAATCCTGTTAAACCAAGACTTTATTGAAACTCCGCTTGAAAATCTCATCTTACTGATTGGAGGGAAGTGTGAACTCGAACATGCAGATCAGTTTGTTCATTTTTTCATAAACAACAATCTGAGAATAAGGAATGAAAAAGACAAGAGTTATTCTGAAATCAGGTATTGACCAATCCAGTTAATCATTTTCATAGTTGCTTATTAACTACAATAAAGCTTAGACTATCGTTGGAAAAAAAACAAAACAAATCTGTTCCAGAAAGAAAATAAGACTAGACCCGGAAGCATGTATTTTATGTGCATTAGTTAGTAGATTTTAAACAAATGTTTTCCAGGTGGAAAGCAAAGAATGCCACAGTCAGAGAGAGGGAGCAGACACTTTTTATTTTTGTTTATCTGTGGTGAGATGGCACCGGAAACTGTGCTGTCTGACAGAAGCACTCTGAGCCAGAGAAAATCTAAAACAAGCACGATCACAGTGACCCAACTTCAAAGTGTTATGCTTGTCACCCTCAGATGTGAAACACCAAGTCAGTCTACCACAGGACCATTTTGCAGAGCTGCAGAAGCTTAATGTTGCTCTAAAAATAAAACTCAGAGCCTGCGTTTCTTAAGCTTCAAGTTATTTTTTTAAAGTGCTGAAGATCATAATCACTCACTTGCAGAGCATGCAAACTGTATTTTTATTGGCTACTAACTTTCAATAGCACCATCCTTTTACTTGTTTGGCCTCTGAAAATGTGTCTGTGCTCTTCATGCAAGAGTTACTGTAACCCAAATGTGGTTCTGACTACAGTTCTGCTGTGGCGTTAAACCAGCCCAGCTTACCGTAATAGGAACCTTTAGCTTCTCTATACAGTTTGGTTTCATAGCTCGTCTTTTCCTCCTGACAGTTCTACAGATATTACTTACTAGAGAATAGCACTTTTGCAGTCTTTCCGCAATGTTGTTAGGAGGAGAAAGCATGAAGTGCTGGTGGACAGCTGTGCTCAGTTTGGACCAGCACCCTCTTGATCCAAAGGGTTCTTATGTTAGATGTTCTGGGTGAAGCTGGGTAAACGAGTGCAATGCAACACAATGGGGTAAAGCAGCTAGAATAAAGAGTTTAGTTTCTACATTTATCGATGCTACAAAGCTGTTTTAAAATTGAAGCAAGTAGCATAGAAGGGAATCAAGTGTGGTGAAGAGACTGCAGTTCTGTTCTCTTGTACCTTTTTGAATGTAGAACCCTGTGCAAAATCTTCAACTATCTGTCAAGCAGCTTTTCACTTCACCTTACTGGGAGCCCGTTGGGAACGACCAAGAATTTGATTTCTGATGTACTCAGACAGCACATCTTTAGAGCCATTTCTGAGGAACCGTAGCCTAGCAGTTGAAATGAAGGGCTTGTCAGAGCCTCTGACTTACCTAAAATCCGCTGCCATGTTAAATCTGCGCTGTTTAAAATCAGGATGAGAGTTATTGTGCAGCAATAAACTATAAGTTTTTTTTTTCTTTGACATTTCACCATGAAAAAGCACTACCAATTTTAGATTCAACCCATTTAAATCATACTGTTTGAATAATTGACCAATAAAACCAGGCTTCTGGACCCCTAAAGAGCAGCAAATGCAGAAACTATGATTGTATGAAAGCAGCTCTGCTTCATGAGTGCAATTTTTACTAATCATAAGCAAGAAAGCATGCCTTAGTAATTTTTTTTTTTTTTTCATTTTTTTCTCCGAAGAGTTTTTGCAGCACTAGTGGCTCGTATTTTTTTCCACAGTAGGCAGACAGGAAGGAGGGTGAGGAGAGGGGAAAGACAGGCGGCAAAGGTCGTCGGGACCGGGAGTCGAACCCGCGACGTCCACGTCGAGGACTAAGGCCTCCAAACATGGGGCGTGCTAACCCCCTGCGCCACCACAGCCACCTGCTGTGGCTGGTGGCTGTGGTAGTATAATTACTAAGGCCCCTGCCTTAGTAATTATATCTAGTTATGCTTATGTGAGTAGATTTAACATGTAACATTTCAACATGATTAGTAATAAATGCTAAATAAACATTGTTTATGCACCACAACCTTTTGTTAATGTGATATTGGGCTGCAAAATCTTTAACAAAAAACAAGGACATTTGATGCAGTTGATTATCATTTTCAATTATTGCATATTTTCTACCTCTTTCCTTACTTTTCCTTTATGGCATTATCCCTACTTCAAACTATAGTATCTTGTCCACTAAAAATACAGATCAATTGTGCAATATTGCAATTGAGGCTACAATATTTGCACACTCCTTCACCATATTGTGGTACTTCCTCCTCACAGTCACGTAGAACAGTCAGAACTGTGTACTTAATCTTGTGTACTTAATTTGCATTAAATCATGCATTACAAAAGAAAAAGATGAAATGCAGTGAGCGGGAAATTTTTTGACAAATATTTAGAAGAACAGAACAGAAGATGTTTTTATTTAGGGAAGTTGGAAGCTTTTGTCAGTGAAGTCAGCTTAACTGAGTGAGTGAACAGGCTGTTGGTGCCAACCCTGACGTCATTTCATGCAGCCTTCATTTGAAGAGGAATCTCTTTGGCCATTACTATGAATCTAATAAAAACAAAAAGGTTGTGTTAAACTGTTAACATCCTCTCTGCTAGTCCCAAACCTCGAGGCTGATTCAGGTAAAAAGTTCAAGTCAAGTCTGAAAATGATCTAATAACCTTTTACAAAAATCTAGTTGCACTTCTGTCAAACAGTTCGGAGTTGAATTGGTGTGACCTTTTTGATTATCTCTTTAAAAAGCTGTTATGAAGCAAACAAATTCAGCTCCAAAGTGTGATTTGGCAGGGTCAACCTGGAAAAAAAAAATCCTTACTCAGCCCATAAATAGCCTTGATTCCCAGTTGGAATTGTGCACCCACCCACTCAGCCATTTTCCACCATCTTGAAGCCTCTCGCTGGAAAACCTGACAAAGAGAAGCCCAGACTGTAGTTGCATTTATACCAGCTGGCCAGGAATTTCTGTCTGAGATCAAACTTTTGCTTTCCATATTATTCTTCAAAACTTTTGTCTGCAGTAGTACAAAGGACTGAAGTTCCAAGAAATTAAGAATTAGTGCGTCTAAACGACTATATGTACCGTAAATGTCACATAAGGTTTCTTTAATAGGTGTGAGATCTAATCCAAATAACTTAGATCTACTAAAGAATTGCTATAAAACGCATAAAGCATGAGCAAATGAGCCACAGAAAACTAAAAACATCTAATATAATGTCAGAAATCATTAATTTAACAAAAGCCACATAAGAGGCCTGGTTAACGAACAGAAATACATTTGTCTTTTAAATGCAGCCATGTGGGGGACTTTTTCTGCCATAAGTCGAGAGCACACACTTTCAGTCTGAAAGCAGGATTTCATGTCTTTTGTTCTCAAAACTTTTAGTAATTGTGCTTACATTCTCTGTTTGAAAGCAGGACTTCAGCCACACTGGCTCACCCACTAGAAGGAAACAAACGCACCCAGTATAACATTTTTATTCTATTGGCTGAGGGGTTTCCAAAAAGAGCAAGAAATGATTCATAAGCGAGCAGAGAGGTTTGCGAGATTTGAGCCGAGCACGAGGAGAAAGGTTTGACGAATACAGTGAATATTTGAAAGAGAGCAGAAGTTTTTAGAACAACCATTACAAGTTTTAAGAACAAAACCTGCTTTCAGATTGAAAATGTGTACTCTGGACTTATGGCAGTAAAAATCCCCCATAATCTTAGCCTTGACTTGGTTTCTGGTTCCTTGGGCTTCACTACAGCACTAATAGTCTCAAAGATGTTTGTGTTTGTGGTGAGTTTTTTAAGGTAAATCTATTAGCAGTACTGTGCAGCAAGCAGCACACAACAACCTGCTTAAGATATTTGCTTGTGCTATTGGGAAGGTTATCTAACAGCAGTAGAAATGTTAATATATAACTTATTTATTTAATAGAACAATTAGCTTGTCCCAGTGAGGACACAAGTCGTCACATTTGGTTGAATTAATAAACCATGCACACAACAGGAAGGGATGTTTGGGATACTGCTGGTTTCTGATGACGTTTTGCAACAGATCTCCCCGATTAGAGGGAGTTGAACAATACATGGAAAACTGCTGTGTATTCTCTGCAATAATGAAGCAGGAAACACACATGTATACACGATAAATTGAGATTTGAGGATTAAAAAACTGACTAAGATGGAAATGACAAAAAGTAACTGGAATGAACTGCTATGAAATGCATAAAGAAAATTAAGGGAAGTAAAGTATATGAAAAGAGGCAAAAAAGAGACTTGACTAGAAAAATAAATACAGGACTTGTGATTTTTGGCATGGTAATATTACTGACTTATTTTTGTCTTATTGGATTTGTTTGCTAAATGTAACAACACAACATTGCTTCAAGGTGGAACAAATTCTTTTACATAGCATACCTAGATGTGTAAGGGCTTAGTATTTTATGAGAATGATGTCTTCTGGTTCAGATTTGATTTTAATCTGTGTTGTTTTGAAGTGTAGTGTGCAGAACAACCGACTAATTGCTGCTGGTTTTGTAGAATAACATCATTGTTTTGTTTTTTGTTCTCACCTTGTACTTTTATGTAAGTTCATTCTAATGTAAGTTTAATTATTTCTAGCCATATCCCTCTAACCACACAGTGTGATTTATTAATCATAATTTTCTTGTTGAAATATTATTAAGATGAAAGCTTGTGAGCATTCCCCAGCTTTCTCTTTTTATCTTCTGTCAATGCCAAATCGTTGTACTTTTTTTGTGTGTGACAAAACTCAAACTTCAGCACAGAACCACTTTAACTTGTCTGATAAATTTTTCAAAGTGGCTGCGATTAAAGTATTCATAACATGGGCTTTCTCCCACTGGTTTCTGAGCAGGGCAGCATGAAGTGAATTTTCTTTGATATTTTGAACGGCTATAAGCTTCAAGGTTCGTACTTACATGGCTATCAAATTGCATCTGAGGTTCACTGCAATGAGAATATTACAGGAGGCTGAAGCAGAACATGCTGGGACTTGGTGCCACGGTGTAAAGCAAGCTATTCTGTTGGAGTACATCATCAGTTCTCTTAAAATACCAAGAGTTGTGAATCATCGTCTTTCAATAGAATAATGATTCATATTACACATGCAGATAGACTTTAAAAAATAAAATAAATCGCCAATTTTCCATTACTGTCTGCGCGCTGACCTACTTGTCATAGAGAACTGAGGAGAGCATAAGAAAATCCAGGACTGTGGATAATCTGACGAGATTGTGCAAAGAGGAACAGTCAAAGTGCTTCTCTTCTTACGATTCCAATGTTGAAAAGATTAATTTATACATTAATGCATTTTACACATCTTTCTTAAGAGTGCTGTTAAATCTTGTTCTTTTTTTTGACATATATTAATGGAAATTGCAGAAATTTAAAGAATGACAATCACTCATTGCAGATATCCAATGTTGTTTTGTGGATTTAGAAACACCCTAGACATCACAAATCAAGTTTTTTAAAAAAAATGATGATTGAGATATTGAAAAAGCTTGTTGATGGTTTGGGTTGTCTCGACAAAATTGTTCAGGAAAAAAATCTCACAATGAAATGTTGGTCTAATTTTAAGCTAATAAACAAAAAAACAAAAGGTGAATGGCTTTTTTAACATTTTTTTTTTAGTATTGCTAATAATTTTGCTTTTTGACAAAAGTTTCTTTGAAAGTGCCTTCCAGTAGCTGTAGATTATCTCTCAGTTGGTTCAGTGTAGCAGTCCATCTTGTGCGTCAGGTTAATTACTTGGTGCATAGACATAAAATCAGTATGCAAGTAAGTAAACATAGACTAAAAACTATTGTGGGCCAGAATGCTGCATGTGTTGACCAAACAAGCCATTATCTCATCAAGGATGAGTATTTTGTCATGTTAAAAGGAAAATGTGCGTATTTGAGCATTTTTAGAATGACTCCTAGCAAACATTTAATTATCTTGCCAGTGTTGCCTAACAACTGCAACCTTGTTGCACTTTTAGGTATGAACACTGTCGATGCATCTGTGTTTTGGAGACTCTAGCGTCAGCCAATATTTCAGTGCAGCATTATTTAAAGCCAGTAGCAGAAAAAAGAAATGAGGCTAACAGGGATGTGCAGTCCACAAACACTGAAGATGCATGAGGCAGCCTCATAAATTTTGGCTAGAAAAATGTGTGTTTGCAGTTTTTTTTGTGCAAACAACCGCAGAAAGTTTTGGTCATTAAAAACCTTTTGGGTAAGGAGAATTCAGCACGAAAGCACTGAGATGGAAAGAGGGTGGAGGACAAAATCTGCTACCATGGTGTATAAATGCGCCTCAGTCACAGTCAAACCTCATGCCATCTGTAAGGGTCTTTGTGATTTCCAAAAAAAACCTGCATGAAACCCAGCTACACTGCAACTACTCCCTAAACTACAAGCAGGCATCAACCAGACTAAGCATTAAAACATGAATGGATGTGGTGATTGTCAATTTATTTGAGCAATAGTGAAATGTTGCAGTGAGCTGGAGGGTAGAAAATGTGCAAAGACAAGAGATCAGATTGCAATAGTTTCCATAGAGATAAATGGAAATCCTAACCCTGTAATCTGTCATTTTCTGAATGGTTCATACAAGCACAGTCATGCCAGACTTGTGCAAGATTTGCTTTGGAATAAAATCTCCACAGTTATTATTTGAATATTATTTATTTATTGCAAACAGAGCTGGTGAGTGCCACGTTGTAGGTGGGTGTAAAGCTTTGTAGTTCATGTTTGAAAAAAAAGAGGCTTGAATGTTGAGATGAACGGAGAGCATTTATTTATTTCATTGAAGAATGAAAATGTTGCATCATGTTTCATTTTGACGGATTAATTCAACCAACTTATAAAAAGCTAAATTGTTATGTTGGGTTTTCTCACAAGTGAGTGTAAAGACACTGAAATCTAATACCCAGTTTTTCTAGTTTTAAAAACAAAAAAATAAACATTCTAATCTACATAAGATGCAGGCTAAGGCACTAAAGGAAATTTGTTGCAAATTTGATAATTTATGCCATGTCATGTGCAATTATAAACTGAGTTTGTGATGACAAAAATACTCACTTTGAATCTTAACATTTGGATTCTGGATATTTTAATATTCTTAAAAACCACTACATAGAGGTTAATTTCAGTCTTAACTATTTTGTTGTCAGGAAACAACTGTGTTTATTTCTGCATCTGTCAGAGTTTATCCTGACTTCTTTTAAATGTCACCTCTAAGCTTATTTAGTTGTTGAACCAACAAGGTGACTAACTACTATTGTTTTTGGAAAAATCATTAGCCTGGCTAATGCCACTCAGAACAACTTTCATTTAAATGTTTGTCAGTTTTGCCACCTACTACCACTGAGTATGAGTAGGTTTCACTTTAATCATCTATGGACTCCCAGACACTGTTCAGACAGATTTTATTGGCTTATTTATTTTTCTTAAAACTAGAAATTTCCATTTACTAAAACATATTGTGTATAGCTTACTGTAAGTTAATCTATGACTAGATTAAATGTCTGGGACATGTCTGCCATCACTAGACGTGCGATAACTTGTCTGTCTCTCGACTGGAACTCCCTTTCTTTGAGGGTTTTCTCTGACTAGGATCTCCTAACGATCCTCCTGAGGACACCCTGACGGCTCTACGCATTTCAGCTTAGAAAAACGCAGGAAAACTGAGATGATGCATTTTCCAGCTGACATTAGTTCATTTAATTCATTTTGCTGATGCTGTGTGTGGGAAAATAGGGCCAACCACAGATGGAGACATCTGCAGTAATCTATGTACACTAATGTTCAAATAGCCCTTAGAGGTTTTAGCTTTTACCACATTGCAAACACCATTTTATGTTGTGGATCAACAGACAAAAATTACACATTTAAATGATTGTAAACATATTTGAGAAATGTGTATAACTGTGTACATTTTAGAACCACATTTTGCAGCTTGAACTCTACCAGCTTTGTACGTCTAGTGACTGAAACTTTAGCCTATTCTCTGTAACATAGCCCAGGGCTGGTCATTCTTTGTGAAGACTATCTGGGAAGACCAGTTTTTCAGTTTTGTGGAATATTTGCAGTTGTATTCAGGTTCAGACTTTGTCACTTTAACACCATGATATGCCTAAATATGCCTGGATCTATTCCACTCTATTGAACCTTTTAATATGTTTGCCTAGAAATAGATTTTCTTAGAGGACTGTTCTGTATTTGGCCTCATCCATCATCCTCAAACAAACCCCCCTGTTACTGCTGAAAAGCTTCCCCATAGTATGAGACATTTGGCAAACTGAACAAAAGACTTCTTATGTCTTTCCTTTAACAATCAGTTCCCTATGAAGGCCAGATTGTGTAGTGTGAGTCTACATAGTTGTCCTGTCAGCAGATTCTGCCACCTGAGCTATGCATCTCTGTAGCTACTCCAAAGTTACCATAGGGCTAACCTTGGCCACTTCTCTGATTAAGGCTCTCCATGCTTGTGCTGTCAGATTAGGTGGACGGCCATGTTTTGGTTTGTATAACACTCTCTTAGTCCACAGCACATTTTTAAAAAATGCTTATTTGTAAAAAAACATAACAAAACAGGTCTAATTGTTGTTACTCCTACTCCTTTAATTCTGTATACCTGAAGTCTATTTAGGCAAACTACAACTTTTCTAAATGTTTTGACATGCTTGTTGCTGCAGTCTGTCTTGACTGGGTTGGGTTTAGCCATATTTGTAGTTGGTGTTTCTATCAGCTTGTGCATCACAGGTGCCAACAAACTCACAAAGGTGTTTCCTTTGTCTGTGCACCAGCAGCTTGCACACATCCATCGTTTTTTCTGAACTACTTTTTTTTTTTCAATCCATTTTCATTTATATTCCAAAAGGCTCCTTTTGTTGCTCACTGTTTCCTGCCAAGTCATTTAGTCAGCGTTTGATGTCTGGCAACGTCGCTTTTCCATGCTTTCCGTTTTGTTGTTCCTTTGTGAAGAGCTCACCAGAGTAACTCTCTCCTCCACCTCCGCCTCTCCATCTGTGCCTCACACGCGTGTTTCACCACAGCAACAGAGACGCACATCTTGGTCACCATCAGGTGAGGTTGAGCAACCATCGGGCACCCGTACCTGCGCGTCACGCCTCAGGGAGCACTCTTCAGTGGGGTGCCATGCAGCAGTAATGCATACAGATGACATTTGCTTGTTCACAGCACTACTGCAAAGTACCTGTGTGTTTTGTGGTTTGTCTTTTTCCAGTTATGTGTTTCTCTTCAAGAGACTGCTGTTATTTTCTATTTGTACATGCGGCTTTTTACACTTTAGCTCCATTTTGTTCTAAGAAGGTTTGACCTAATACGCTGCAGATTACTGTCTGATCTATGCTGAAGGCTTGTTGCCTGAAGGGCAAAGATTGAGCTTTCTATAAGATTTTCCAAAGCAATATGTTGTGCTAATTTGTTTATTTAGAAAAGGGTCTTTGGATAGCATGAGCATTGTAGCCCACTATAGGTGAAAACCAAGTGAAACCAGATTGTGGTAAACACTCGCTGCGTGACATTATATATTTTAGGTAGCTAAAATTAGGATTAATAGAATCACATATTTTTTGAAATACTAAAATTGTGAGGGGGATACTTATTACATTGAATTTCTGATTACTGCGTCTTCAAACGATATGGGTAAGCCCCAATGATCCACACCTGTGAGAGTGTTTAAGATGCACTTTAAACACGGTTTTATTGTGTGATATAGAACAATCAAAATGAATCATTTAAGATATCAGGAAGAGACTTGTGGACTTGTTTAAGCATCATTATTCACAGTACAATGGCTGATGGACCGGGAGAGAAAGAAGACATTACGCCAAGAATGACCAAAAAAATTCAGATAAAGCTTTCAAATGCATTCTGGGAAAATATCTTGGTTTCTGCGATTTGTAGTTTGGTCTCATGAAACAAAACCATTTGAAATGTTTGGTATTCTGACCATTTTTATACTTGTCGGAAAAAAAGTGAAGCCAGCAGACTAGAATACAGTGTAAACTGTGCATTATAGTGTGTTGACAGCATCATGTTGTGTGGGTGTTTTTCTGCAAGAGGAACTAGCGAAGCTCACAAAATTTCACAGGATTCCTCAAACGTTAATGAAAGAATCAAAGCTACACTCCAGGCATTAATTTTGTTGAGGGAATAAGATGCAGTAAGATAAACCTCAGAAAGTTGACTTGACATTTAAAACAAGTCTTGTAGTTTAGAAGGCAATGCTACCGAATAGTAAGAAAATGTATGTAAGCTTCTGCATTTGAAGATGGTTAGAAAAATGTATCTTAAAAATCTGTCTCGTTATTCTGAAATGGTGCTAATAAAAACAACTTTGGTAATCCTCGCTGACCCTAAACAGGAAAAGGTCAGCCTGATGTATGTGTCAGACAGCAGGTAAAAAAAAAAGGTTGTCTCTTTATACACCGGGATGCGAATATCTGCTTTCATCTGTTCGTGCCTGATATAGCTATTCCGCCACAGTCGCATGCATTCGTGCAGATGCATGTTTTTCCATCCAGTATTTTTCTTTCTCCCATACTGTTAGCGCTCCCTCTAGCTCCCCGCTGCTTTCCTCTCTTTGAGTTTAGGGTCAGCATGATGAGCTTTGGTCTTCTGCGTGACCCTGGGAGAGAGTCTCGAAAGAGGCCAGGCTACAGGGCCACCTGAGATCACTTCTGCTGCACTCCGCAGGACTCGACAGCTACAGAGACAGGAAGCTGTAATTAGGACTGGAGGAGGCTTAGCTCTGCTCCTCTCTACCCCGATCTCTCTCTCGTTCTGTTGACAAAAACGCTCAAGCATTAAGAGACCCAAACTCATAATTGCATGTGGTTGAGAGGATTGTAGACCACAGATCTGAGGCAATTTAATGCTTCATTTATTCACCTTTGTTGTGTGTTGCACAGAATCCATCCAACGCATTGTGCACAAGAGAATTGTCAAAGATGTTAAAAGTAAGCCAGTCAGTTAATGATACTGTTGGTTAGTAATTACTGTGAAATTCACTGCAACAAGGAATAAAATAAACAGTCATGCTCTGGTTTTGGCATTGTGTTAATAACGACCTCTGAGTCACTGGACCAGTTTGTACTCCAATAATAACTGTAATGCCTCAAAAGAGGAAACGGAAAATAAATGGTGAGACTTATGTGCATAATCATTCTAATCTCTGAATTTTCTTAAAAATTAAGGACACTCAGCAGGAACTTGATCCGTTTTGGTTTGTTTGTCATGAATATATGACCCAGAATTAGATAAATCCGTGATAGAAAATTAATTGTGATCAGGGACCTCGTAAAAGCAAATGTGCAATTTGATGTTTAAATATTTGATATTATGGCAGACTGAACCTACTTTCATTTTGTTTTATGTACTTTTTCACAAACTTTAACATATTTTAAGATGATGAAATCATCTTTTGAAAAGCTCATTCTGTATTTACCCTTTGCATAAAAATATTTGTTTGATCAGCAACATTTAAGGTTGTTTTTTTTGTTGAATCCAGTTTTACTGATCTTTTATATAGGATTTTTTGGGGGACTGATGTATAAATTGGTCATTATAAAAAAAAATCACATATAATAGAGTTTAGATGGCTGGACCGTCATTTGGTACTGAGGATATTCAGGCGCAGTCCTTTGGGTATATCTTGTGTTGTCTGGGAACTTGTGGTTGGATCTCGGTGGCGAGACTTTGGAGTTTGTAGACTCAATATATTGAGTTTGTTGGGGCTTATCTAAATGGTAAATGGGATCTTGGGGGTTAAGAAGTCGGGCAAATTGCTTTGACCTTTTGTCTTTTCCCTTTGGTAAAAAAGAGCAGATTAGCCACTCTCAGCACATGAAGTTCCATGACTGGTTTCAAAGCTGTTTACACACAATTGTTCATTCAAGTCTGTCTAAACATAATTTTAAAGGAATCTTGTTAACCTGGTTGAGATGTCATCAATGAGGTATTTTTGTAGATCCCTATCAAAGCTGAGTATCAAAGATAACTGTGAAGGAGCAGGGATGAGCTGAAGCTTGACACACCTCAAACTGTTCTTGAGGCCATTTTCAGACGCCCCTGAATAATTTCAAAGGTTTTGATTAGAGTTAATCCGACGTAGTTTGGTCCGTGCTTAAAACTGTTGCAAGTCACGATAAATGTACTTAGCAGGTGTGTGGAAAGGGGACAGAAGTTTGCCAACTTGCACAAACTGTCAGGCCTATTTCTTCACACCCTTAACGGTTTCCATTCCTCTCCTCAGGGTCCTGTTTGCGTCGGACACATAAGAGACTCATGGGCAGGAAGAAATAAAGGCATCAGTTCAGGTGAGTGCTTCACCAGTCTGCAGTAACTCTCCACATGTTTCCCTTCTGCCTGAAGCAGTAACTTTGAGGTTTGTTTTACAGCCCCTCCCCAGCTGACCTGTGTGTTGAGTCCTGGCTGTGGGGATTTGTTGTTGGTGGGCCAGCTCCACTGGTGTCTATGTGAGCGAACGGTAATGAAGACCAGCATGAAGCAGTGGCGGAGGCTGTTGTTGGTGGCCATGCTGGTCTGGGTCTTGGTCTTTCTTGCTCTGCTCTCCTACTTCCTGGATGCCCGTGTGGACGAGTCTCTGACCTCTGTTGGCTCTTTACTCTACCAGCATCCTGACACCAGGCGGTTGGCCTCCATACAAGCCTCCAATCAGCAGCATGCCGTCTTTGGTTTAAAACCTGAACTGGCTTTGCAATTAACTACAACATATCTCAGAGACAAACCAAGACCAGAACCTTCCACCAGCTCCATAACCTCAAAGACCAGCATGGAGGCAAGCCAGAGCCCTTACGTGACTTATGATAGCCAGGAGGCGGGTCGCCAAGAGTATCTGGACCCGCAGAGCCTAGCTGCCTGGTCCTCCTTTGGTACAGAGAATGTGGGCTCTCATTCAGACCCTGCAGTCCAGAGTCGTGAGAGAGTGTACCAGAACCAGATCAGTGCCACTCAATACCACGGCAGTGAGGATGAAGATAATGGCAGAGAAGATCAAGATCTTGATCACAAAGTTAGGACTGCAGAAGTCGGGAGAACTGGTGGAGAGTCTTCTGACTTGGAAGATTACTATTTCTCCCGATCTGACTCTTTGGTGCAGAGGCTGTGGAAGGGCCGCGCATCTGCCGGCATGCTCAGTCCCCGACTGCAGCGCGCCATGAAGAGCTACATGAGCTCAAACAAACATCACGTTTTCTACAACGGACATCGGAAAGGTACCCAGAGTGCCAAAGAGTTGCTGTGTCAAATGAAAGCCCAGGCTCAGCTGAAAACAGTGGATGGGTTGGAGGAGCCCTTCTCCTCTCTTGGCTGGGCCGACTTTGTGCCATCCCATCCGCTGGAGCAGCTGAACAAACAGCAACAGGACAGGAGTGGTTTCAAAAGCTGTGCAGTGGTCACCTCTGCTGGCTCCATCCTGCGTTCCAGACTGGGCAAGGAAATAGGTGAGTGTTGAAAACAAACATTGATAAGAGCTATGATAGTTATGAAGCATAAGCTGGTTTGTAAATCTTTCAATCTGTTGGTGTGAGACTACTCTTCTTGTGGTAGATTAAGCACATAGATATATTTTAACAGAAACGGCAGCAAATTGCAGTTCTCCTATGTGAAAATAAGCAATTTTGTTAGCAGTAGCAGTGCCATAGATGCAAAAAAAACATGTTTTATCAAACTGTTCTTACAATTTAAAGTTGTTTTAATAAGCTACCAGAAAGTGTGTTGACGTGACAGGATGTTTGACACATAACGTTGCGGTGTACTGCCACTCCCACACATGTTGCTACATGCTGTCAGTGGCTCCTAGGCTCTTCCAATGTTTACATTCTGTTTGGATAGCTGCTGCTTTGCTATTGAAACTTAAGTCATTTCATTAAAATTGAGCTTTTTATGAGTAGTTTTATGAGTAGTTAGAAAACTTCACGTCGCCTGTCTGTCATGATAATCTAGACAAAAAGACTCATTTTGCAAGCATGAGAAAGCAATATAAAACACTGCAGAAAAGGTAATGTCCTGAAGAAATGTCTGTACTTTCTCAAATATTAAAACATATTTTTGAAGGAAATTGCATTGTTCTTCACAACAGGATGACTGTTGGACTGAAAGAAGTGTTTTCCAGCATGCCCTGAATGCAAAACAACAAGAAGCACTGTGTTGATGGTGAAAGTACAAAGGGACATTTTAGAAGATTTTGTGTGATACACTTGGAAATCTTGTTGCATTCTACAAATACACATATTTCCCTGAATAAGAAACAACTAATTCTGAGTAGTATGTAGTCACTGTCCGTTTTTTTTTATTTACTGCGCATGTCTAAAGATTAGAAGCAGCTCAAAACACTTGCACTTTCTAATGCAAATCTGCTGCACCTGCAGTAAGGAGATTAAATGAAATTTGCAAGGAAAATCAGCAATCCGCATATGACTGCTGGAGAAATGTGCCACCAAATTTAAACACACCATATTGTAAAAGAACTTATACCCACTTGTACTTTCTCACAAGTGATAGAAAAGCTATTTCTTGCAAATAAAAATCAGGGGTGGAAAAGTTTACACTAAATTCGACTATAAAACTAGAACTCAATCAGAGAGAACCAGCCAAGAAACTGAGAACCCATGGAAGATCTCTGGAGACTGGAGGAGATGCAGAGATCCACAGCTCACATGGGACATGTCAAAAGCACAACAGACTCCTGTAATCTGGCCCTTATGTGAGGAAAGGGAGTCTTATAAAAAAAAAAAAACCTTTGACGTTTGCCTCCACCATGTGGAGGAGATGGTAAACACGTGGAAGAAGAAACTCTTGTCAGATGAGGCCAAAACTGAGATTTAAGGCCCATGTGTGAGTACAAAAACTAACCTTCACACTATACTGAACACATCCTGTTGTTGGGTTGATTTTCTTTAGCACTGACAAGGAAGCAAAGGGGAGGTGATTAGTAGATGGATGGAGCTAAATACATGTCAAACCTGGAAGAACAACCTGCTAGAGGCTGCAAATATCTTGGCCGTCCATCAGGACAACAGCTACATGCAGTCAGAGTTACAATGCAATGTCATATTAAGAAATGTGATCAGAACTGTATCTAGTCAATCTAACAGAGCTGTAGGAGGATTGAGGAAACATCTCAGTTTCTAAAGAAGTAAAACCGGTAGACATCACTGGCATTGTAGCTTTTATTGCAGCGAAAAATGTTTCAAATACATTGTAGCCCATTTGTTTACAATGTTGTGGAGTTTTATATTGGTTTGTCTGATAAAAACCACACAGGCTTGCTAAAAAAAAGAAAAAAGAATTACTTTTATCTGTCTTCCGATGAACGGTGTTCAGGTTCCCGGGGCTTTCACAGATGAGCTTGTCAATCTGATTGTGCGGAAAGTTGAGATTTTGCTTTGTACGTTTTATTTCTCTCCATCAGAACGTGTGTGTTCTTGGGTTTTAAGCGACTATTGGCAGCTTTTCTGTAAGCAGGGAGAGTGTGAACTCGGCGACAGATGGCTCACCAGAAAAAGCAAAAAAACCCCTCTGGTAGCTAATCAGCCTTCTTCACATCACGTATAGCTTCCTTTTTTTTCTGAAAACAGTCATGCAGAATAAACAGTAAGATTAATCGGCTCGGCTTGAGCTTCATGCTTATCAACTTCATTTTTGTGACATTTTTGTTTCCTGAGACTATGAAGGCGTTTGCTGCCTGAGACGACATTGTCCTGGACAGAGAGGAACTGACTAAGCAGGTTTCTTGGAAAATCAGATGCAGGTGATGTAAACCTGCATTATGCACTTGATCTTGCGGTCACAGTGGAATTGACTTGTTGTGCTGTGTCAGTAGAAACGTTAGTCGTTCTGCTTTAGTCTTTCCGCAGCTCTCCTTAATATGAAATAGCTTGAAGTGCTGGAAGATTCCTGCACATTTACAGAAATGCTGACTATATGCTTATTCCAGTATACCCTTTTGCGTGTGATTACATGTTTTGTGAGTTTTTCTTCTGATTTTTCTCCTGTCTCCTGAAAGGACATATCTGATTTGACAAGTAAAAATAGGCAGCTTGATTTTATCTCCAATTTTTTTTCCATTTCACATTCCTCATGCACATGAAATCCTGTTCTACTTTCAGCCTCCATGTTTGTTTTTGTTTTGTTGCTGTTTCTATCGTTTCATACAAGTCAACAGATTTACATTCTTATACAGTTGAAACCAGACATTTACTGTTTACTCTGAAACCATTTTTCCTCATTATCTGTCATGAAATCAGACTAAATCTTTAATTTTTTACACCAATTGGGATTACCAAAATTATTTCTATTTGTGAAGTGCCAGAACATTTTGAGTTGGATCAGCTACTCATAATGATTTACTTTTTGTCCTTATGTCTTGACTCAGAACTAGCGTAACTGAGTCCGGTTTTTAGGCCACCGCTCACAGATGTGTCCATGGTTTTTCCGGGTTTTGTGAAGGCCACTCCAAAGCATTGATTTTGTTCACCTTAAGCCACTTTGTAGCTAACTAACCCAACATGATGCTGCCGTCACCACTGTACGTCACAGATGGGATAGTGTTGTCGGGTTTGCAAGCGTCTCTCCTTTATCCTCCAAATGTAGCAAGGCCCGTCAAGGCTGAAAAATCTACTTTTGTGTCATCAGACCACAGGAAATGAAAAATAAGTCATCTTGGAACATGTACACTTTAATCTGTCTTTTTAATTGCTTCTGAAATGATGGCTTCTTCCTTTGAGAGCGGCCTTCGAGCCCATGTCAGTAAAGGATCCGTTTCACTTCAGATAATTCTTATCTGCCTCTGCCAGTTTCTTCACAAGGGCTTTTGCTCTGCACTTGATGGGCACATTTCACTCTAAAGCCGATGGCAGGACATTCCAACACTGTTTTTATCTTTCACAGATGTGCCTCCATTTAACCACAGATGTGTTAAATTTACTTATTACAAACTTAAAAAGCCATGATATTCTAATTTAGGCTCCCACATGTAGTTTAAACTCATTGCAGTCTAAGCTTATGTGAACAGCCAGAAAAATGAGCGATATAACTAAACTGAGCTAAAAACAGGATAGGTTTAGTATGGCTTACTCACAAACAGTAAGAAAAGATAAGTTGTATGTAAGTATCTGGTTTCAACAGTATATCTGTACAAATACATTTGAAAACGGCTTAAAAAAATGAGTACAATAAATTATTATTCATGGTCATCGGCGCTGACGTTTGTCACATACATACAAATACAATACAGCAGCAGGGGTGTTGACTCAGTGTGTCATCATCCCATTTCTCAATAAATAAGAGAAGGGGTAAGATACTTGATGCAATTCGATGAACAAGACGAGCGTCATGTGGCCACAGTAACCACCAAGCAAGCGTGTGGTGCTGGAAGATCTAGCTTTTACATGACAGCAGTTCTTTAGTTCGGCCTCCACAGGAAATCAAACTGCATTGATCTTTCTCTACTTGCCGTCACCCTGTTGTGCTTTTCGAACGACGGTTTCAATGTGCGTTATGCAGCTCATCACTAATAATCAATATGCTTGAAAATAAATGAGAATCTGACATCTTTGTCGTGGCACATGCAGGTTTACTGGCATTTTGGCTTTGGTGTTTTCACTGGCTGAAGCCTTTATGTGAGTGGTTTGCTGCTCTGGAGTTGAGTCAAACGTGTGGAAGTGATACGGTGGGTGACTGCCATCATCTGGTGGATGGAGGGAACGACACCCAATCCGAGGGCGAAGGCATTCATGTTAGAACAACAAATCATTCAAAGATGCAGGAACAGGAGCCAGATACTCCCATGTCAGGCTGGTGAACAAATGACTAATGAGACTGTGGGGGGAATAAGTGTAATCTATTCTTTTCAATGTTATGTTTTGAAAACAAAGGGTGCGTGAACAAGCAGGTAAAGAAAAAAAGTACATTTGGTTGCATTGTCTTTTTATTGCATGGCACAAGTGATGTAACATTCAGCTTTGTTATTGTGATAAATTGTCTAGGGCTTTTTATACTGCAGGTTGTGTTTTTTCTCATCCAATTTAAAATTTTGTTTGTTTTATCAGAACGGGTCACTCTTGCAAATGAGATCTGGGATCTAATTGAGACGACCTGTATAAATAAAGGTCAAATAAATTAAAAATAAATGAATTAATAAAACCGAAAATTTAAAAATTGGAATATTACTGAAAAAGTAACAACTTTGGCAAGCTTTTATTTCTGTTTAACTTGATCTGACAAAAACACACAAAGAAATGTTAGGTAGAAATTTAGGACATTAGGTTAAAATAAATAAATAAAAGATTCGTCTGCCTAATGAAAAGTAATCACCAATAAGTTCACTAACAATGAAACTCATTCTGGACCTCAAGCAGATTCTGTGCCTCTCCACACTTCTTACAGACTCTAGAACCTTAATTTCCAAATTAAATCTAAGATTTATTTTTACTTAACATAGGAACTTTGGAAGCCTGAGGAAAAGGTCAGTTTTTTTTTTCTTTTTAACCCAGACAAGTCACTTCTCACACTCTGAGAATAGGACGAGAGCAGCTCCACAAATTTTGCCCATCTTGTCATTGCATATGTATGCAATGACATACATTGCATACAGTGTATGCAAACGGTCTGTGTCTGGGAATTTTCCCCAAACTGTTTCATAATCTTAGTTTCACAGTCATCGTCATGTTGTGGTTGTCGGTGTTGGTTGTGGAATTTTTTTCCATCACACTTTTTCCTTTCACTGAACTTTCTGCCAGCCTGCTCAAACAGGTTACTCTGTGAGCAGCCAGTCTTTAAGAATGGCATTTTTTAATCACATTCTGCAGGTAGTTTCAGACTGTTTGGTCAGAAGTCTGTCTGATAATAACGTGGGCTATAATATAATATTTCTGGATTAAAAATCCCTTAAATTTTTTATTGTTTAGATTCAACATTCTTAACATTGTGTTTTTGTCAGCATGAAGCAATAAACATCTAAAATAATATTGTTAATGCCTTATTTTATTACGATACTCCTGTGTACAGTTTAGCTCCCTCAGCTGTGATTTGGAGGACATCTGCTGAAAATGAATGAGTAAATGACAGAATGCCCTCTAGTGGTGAAATCAGACATGACACTGATTACGTTGGAAACTACAGCATCATAAAACCTATATTATAAGGTTTTATATTATATTGTTATAAACCTTATTAAATCTGTACATCGTATGAGTTTTTCTGTAATTTATTGTTTCTCTGTATGTCCGGTGTTTCAGTAGGATTATTGGCTTTTAATTTAATTTACAGTTAATGCCAAAGTCTGCCATAAGCAGAGGCATGTAATGTAATCACATGGCAATCAGCATGTCTGGATGCAAAAGGACTGAAATGACCAAATGTCTCTTTTTAGCATTTTGTATATTCCTCATCTAAACATATTCACAGTCAGCCCTTGTTTCTAGTACTGAATAAATATACTGAGGTAAAAAACTAAAATAATTATGGCAAAAAGAATACAATAAATAACATTTAAAAAGACAATAATTATGGCTGGAGGTCTTTTTCACTCTAACGGGGCATTTTCTGCTCCATTTCTATCTCACTTTATTTTCAAGTCTCTGTAAGGAGCATCTACTTCCTGTGAGGCTGACCCTGGGCACAAAATCCATAAAAAACAGTCAATCCTCTTATCGTGGGGATGGTTTTCTATTCTCACTGTTCATATCAAAAAATACATTTTTTTTAATACTTAAAACTCTATTATGCAGTCTTTGACAGCTGTTAACCTGCAGGATCTCCAATCTCTGAACAAACAACCAGCAAGCAAAAAGAGTGACAGGAGAGATATCACTTCATTTTTCTGTGTTAGTCAGACAAATATAAAACAGGAAGCAAGGTGTCTTTTGGAAATGATGTTTCATTAACATGCTGTAGAAACTGAAACTGATGTCTGGAGGCAGATAGAAGATTTCTAAACAGCATCCAGCCATTTGATTTTATCCTTGATAAAAGTAAAGAATTAGAGAAGCTGTAATTACATCCCTGAAGATATTTTAGTCTTCAGCAGCGAAGATTAAGACATCTCTATCACTGTTTAAAAGATGATAGAAATACACATACAACAAAGAAACCATTCTGGTTTAAAAGACATACATTTCTTGTTTTGTTTTGTTTTTTTACTTCAAGTGAATTTTAAATAACACAAAATGATTTATCCCATTCAGACCAGAACATGACGTCTAATAGTTGGCTACTATTTCTTTTCAAGTGCTTCATTACCAATGATATGCTACACCGCAATTCATTCATCGTAGTTCACAATGAAGATAAATTTGTTATATTGGTGACGCAAAGGTTGTCTTATAAGATGAATTCAGCCTGAAGGTCAACTTTCAAACCGATGGGCTGTGAGATGTCTTTATTGATTTTTCCTTTTTGTATTTTATTACTTTTACGTCTGTCACATAACAGCACTACCATTTTATGCTTTTCTTCTGTGGATGTTTGATATTTGAACTTATGTCCCTCCTTGAGAATGTCATGACTCAGATTTTAGTTAGTTTTTAGTATCTTAAGTTTAGGTAAATATGATTTATTTATGCCGTACATATTGTGCTGTCAGGTTAAATTGTCCTGAAAGCTGGCTTTCAAAGTTGTGACCTTCTGGAAGATAAATTCATTAAGATAAATTGTTGTTTGTTTTTTTTTTTTTTCAATGTATTGTTTTTATCATGACTGTTAAATAATGGCACCATTATTTAGTGTTTTTGTTGTGTGGATGTGTGATGAAGGTCATGACTGATTTCTCTTAGTCCTTTGTATATTTATCTGCAGAAACCACTAACATTCAGAAACACATCGACTGTGTTTCTTTAAATTAGAGCAGCTTCATTTTTGAGAAACTGTTTTCTTACTTAATGATATTCCAAAACCAAACGAAAATGCTAAGATTTATTTGGAAAAACCTTTACCTTGATGAACATGAAAAGAAAAACAACAATTTGTTTAGAGAGACGGTCATTTAAAGTCTACCATTTTAGTAGAGCTCTGTATAAGAGACGTGTTTTGAGTATTTCTCTAGAGCAGCTGGCCAAGCTCAACTGTTTGCTGAAGAGCTGCGTGTATGATGAAGAGTCGGATCATAAGCTAAAGGATCATTATTCCATGTGTCAGTTCAACGCGAGAGGAGGATTTCTGAAGCTCAATCGATCAGCAAATAGGCTGAAATGTATGTAAATGCTGCACCATGTGTTAAGCTGCAGATTTCACAAAGGCAAATAAACATCAGAGGTAGTCAAATGAATCGTTTCACGGCCGTGCGGTATGAAAATGTTTTTAAAAAGTGAAGTCATTACTCTTCACCCATCAGTTACCTGAGCCAACCACTAGGGAGCGCTTTAGTACTGCTTGTTGTCAGCGATGATGGACACAACAGAGACGGAGAAACTTTTGTGGCTGATTTTCGTTTACATAGGTTGGATTATTTAACAAAAAAAATAACTTTGATTATTTTAAAATTGTGAAAGTAATTCTCCCTCACTTTGCTGACTTGAAAGACACAAATATTATCTGACACGACGAGCTTCATCTCTTCTGAATACAACAATATCACATCATAATTTTCTGATTAAGATTTTCCTAAATACAGTCATAGCTCTTAAAGAACGTAACACTATGTATTAGGCCAAATACCATTTCTAACCGTGTTTTAATAAGATTGCATTCATTTGCCAATTTGTATCAGACATAATTTATATTTAAGAAATATTTTAAAATACTTAAGACAGTCTTTCAAGCTGTTTTACTTTGTAGCTCAAAGTTTCATTTATTTTAATTTCAAACCAAAAACACATTCACTCTCACCTCCATATCCACATTTATCAGTAAGAAGATTCTATATCATGATTTTTGAGGGAAATTTTATCACAACTGGTTTATCTTAAGCATCATTGTCACAATTAATATTGGTAACGGCAGTATTTATAATAAGTTTATCATGTAATTTAGATTTTGATTTGTAGTTATTATTTAATCACACTGTCACCATCACACTCAGAATACCTTCAGTTTTAATTGATATGTCAAATTGAAGCCTGATCACATGTTGTTTTTTTTTTTTACCCTTTTTTTACCACCATTTTAAATAACTTATTCTATTCTGATGCTTTTACTGTGAAGGTTTGTTATGTTATTAATAATGGCACAAAAATGGTACTGCATTTGCCTCTCAGCTGAGTGTGATCACACCCTTGGATACAACGCTGGCAATCCAAACGAATGTGACAAACCAAACGATCCTGAAGAGCATCAACATCCATTTAGATGTTCCTGAACTGTTGCCAGCTAGTAGATAGTGACAGCTGGATGGGAGGGCTGCTTTTTTTTAGTTTTTCATTTTAAAGTAGTGAGGAGGAAACGCCTTCAAAATGCTGTCCTTTAACAGTTGTAAAGTGCAAAGTTTAGTGATGCAACACTTGTTGCTCTTTGGTGTTTTTAACATCCTGACTTTACTGCTCCACATCTGAGACAAGACTTTGCTGGAAAACCAAAAAATCTGATTTTTTCTTTTTACAAGCTCAGTTGCTAAATATAGTTCTAATTGTGAATGCACAAACGGGAATAATGTTGTAATTGTTTCATGGTAATCATTAAGCCAGTAACCTATTTAATTCCTGCCGCATAAGTTGAGGTATCAAGAGGAATATCAATGAATGCACCTGAGCAAGCACAAGAATCTGCAATTCATAGAATGTGCTTTGCAGAATATTTTATGATCGCTCTGCAGCTCATTTACATTTTCCAATCCTTCACAGTTTTAGATCGTTTCTTTGCCCACTCCTACTTCTTTGTGTACTTTGATATCAGCTCAATCCCTTGTCCTTTTGTTGACTTTGGCCCTTGTTTGTCATTTAGAGGCTCATGATGCGGTTTTGCGGTTCAACGCAGCCCCTACAGAGGGATATGAACATGATGTGGGAAGCAAAACTACCATCCGCATCATCAACTCACAGGTACGTCAAAATCTGGCCTCAAATTGATTTAAATAATGTTGTATTTCAGACTTGTGCAGTTCTCTGATTCACCTGAAAAGTATCTATATTGTACTTCTCAGAAAGGGCACTGTTGTTAAAACTGATTGAAATTCTCTCAGTCGATACAAAATACAATGACTCATTCAGTCATTGAATTTTATAATTATAAATTGAAGGTGAAAGTTTAATCTTCCAGTCTCTGTAAAATGAAAGAACTTCTCTTTCAATTTGGGACTTTATATTAATGCCAGTTTGTCATTCAGTATTTACTTAGCAAAACTGAAAAGCTTTGTGGGATGGCTATTGAGAAGTTTCTATTTAAGAGCACACAGGAGTGTGTTAACACTCGGGAAAGACGTCAGTATTTACTTTAGAGGTTAAATTCAGTTGGTTTATTTATTTATTTTTTACAAAAAGAACTTATAGCACCTTTTTAAAACAACTTGATGTCCATTATTTTATAAGCAGAAAGGTTACTCTGATGAAAAGCATTTAGATATCTGCTTATCACCACAGAAGTGGACTTCTCAGTCAATTCACCCCAAGTTCAGACCATGCATGTTTGAGTAGGTTGCCAGGAGAAAACATCACCTTTCTAAAATAAATATAGCAGTACATGAGTTCACCAGAATACTTCTGGGTAAACTTGTTTGAGGTTGGAGTAGAGATGTCTGGAGACGAAACACAACACCAATGTTGGGGGGAGGAACAGTTACCAGCTAGTAGATAGTTGTTAAACTGGAAACAGTTTAACAACTGTTTCCAGTTAACAGTTGTTAAACTGTTTCCAGTGAAACAGTTTAACAACTGTTTCCAGTTAACAGTTGTTAAACTGTTTCCAGTGAAACAGTTTAACAACTGTTTCCAGTTAACAGTTGTTAAACTGTTTCCAGTGAAACAGTTGTTAAATTTGAAATCTCTGTTTGACAACAACCTTTTTAAAGATTTGCTTCAGTATGAGAAACTAATAATCATACAATTAATGACCGTTTTCAGTTTTGTTAATGTTGACTCAGGTTACAGCTATTTGGATTTACACTGCATACCTTTTATGTTTTATAATGGTATGAATTGGAGAGGCAGAGAGCCATCAGAGCAATCAACACGTTTTTGCTTGATTGGTTTGACAAAGACTAGATATCAGTTGTTTTTTATTTTCTCTGTTTGAGTTTAACAAAAGCACATAGAGAATTTTTTAATTTTTCTGTGGAAAAATTAAGAGACCACTTAAAATGATCAGTTTCTCTGATTTTACTTTTTATAGGTATATGTTTGAGTAAAATGAACATTGTTCTTTTATTATATGACATGTCTCTGAAATTCCAAGCAAAGATTTAGTATTTATTTGCAGAAGATGCAGTCTTTTCAGACTTCAAATAATGTAAAGAAAACAAGTTAATATTCATTTAGAAACAACACTAATATTTTAACTCAAGAAGAGTTCAGAAACCAATACTTGGTGGAAAAAACCAGGAGGTTTTCAGTGGGGTTCAGTGCAGTGGGCTCTTAATTTTTTCCAGAACTGTATGTTGATACATTAATTCTTTAGACTACTTTTATAATTGATTACATTTCCTGGCAGATTCAAAGTTGCTGAGTCTTTCAAAGAAAATGTTGCATATTTTCAATCCTGTTGGTGTTATAGTCCTTTAAAAAATGTCATAATTAAACCAGCAGATTAGAACCCAAAGGAAACTGGAAATTGGTATCGGCAAGAAAAAGGTTGATCAGTCCATCTCTGGTATAAGTTTAAACAAAAAAGTCAACTTCATCAATTTTCTGTTTTAAGCATTTGAATAAGTATGTTTGGCACAAAAAAGGCTCAAGCCAGCATTAAATGAAGTTTGATATTCTCATAAGTAGATACCTAAATCGTCATATTTCCTCTTCACAGATTTTGGCGAATCCCAATTATGAGTTCAACACGAGCTCCATCTATAAGAATATAACGCTGGTGGCCTGGGATCCTGCACCTTACAATGTTAACTTGCATAAGGTATGTACCCTGAGGAGGGCCAGCTGCTTATGCATCAGCGGTTTTAAAGGATTATAAATTCATAAACATCAACGCTGTGATGCGTGAACTGCAGTCTATAGAAAATCCAGTATGCATCTGATGAGTCAGACACACTTTGTAGAAATGCTCTCCTTCCTCGTCGCATTGCCAAGGTCACTTCAGACATGATATCTGAGCTTATAATTCCCAGAGATGATCTCACACTCTTCAGTTCTCACTCTCATGCTCTCGTCTGATCGCCGTGTGACTTTGAACGAGCTCTGATTTGTTTACTTTACTGCTTTCTTTCTTTTTTTGTGCTGACACTTTTTCCTTAAAACGTGAGTTTCCAGAAGATCTGTACCAAATAGTCAATTCTAAGTTATAATTTTTTTCTATTTCATTTTAAAAAGTATGAAAACGAGTCAAATAACAAATGTTAGATACATATCCTTTAACACTTAAATGTGGATAATCCTGTAATTTTTTTCTATTTCATTTTAAAAAGTATGAAAACGAGTCAAATAACAAATGTTAGGTACATATCCTTTAATACTTAAATGTGGATAATCCTGTAATTTCTTCTCTTTCTGCTGCTTTTAACGCTACTACTTCCATGAGAGAACTAGCAGCTGTGTTTCCTCTTTTATGTGCCGCAGTCCTTGGGAAGAAATATTGTAATTGGTCAAAATGGGAATAACAGCTCAACCTGCAAATACATCCATAATCTGGTTTCAACCAGGAAAACATGATTTATGCATCTCTAGTTCCAACAGTCTGAGATCCATTCTACTTTTATATTTACAATTAAAATTGATTTGCATTTATGCTGTTGGTGGTCTGCTGTCTGAATGGTTTAAATTATTCCTCAGTATGGTGTTACAAAAAAAAAAAAATCCACTAGATCATTAATTAGCTTTTTCCATTTCATCGTCTGGGTTGAAACAGAAGAAAATGATTTTACTCTTTGTGCTTTACGGCTTCACACGAAGACCACATCAAGAAAAAGCCGTGCTATTAGCAAATATTTTTCAGAAAAACTGGGAACAAAACTAGATTTTAAAAAAAGGGTAATTAGTTTACTTAAATTCAAATAACATTCAGTGTTCTTCTGTGGTTTCACCATGAGAAATTCTCAGACAGAAGAAGAAAGGGATGAGGATTATTGTCAAGATTTTTGTAAATGGCACGATGCTTGGAAAGCATTGTCTCAACAGCCTTGCCTCTTGTTCTGCTGTCAAGTGATGACAATATTGTCTGAACTTATCAAATCAAGAATGCTACTAAAGTGTAGTTTCTGGCACCTTGAAAAGTCATCCACCTAGTATTGTTAATTGGCCTTCCTGCTTTTTGTACTTTTTCTTTTTTTATTATCTCTTTGTTGATGGCTATGAGTCTTCTCAATGCTTTTGTTCAAGTTTCATGGTCAGGTCATTAAAAGTCCGGTAAATGTTTCAAATAAAATTTTTTTTTTTTTCATTTATGACTATTAGCTTTTGCTTCAAGGATATCGGATTAGCATCAGAATAAACCTCTGAATATTTATGATGTAATTTGAAATGACAGATCACGTCGTTATCCGTTTGGAATCCATGTCGTGGTTTTTGGTTTTTTGTGGCATTTTTCACTGAAATGTTAATTGTTTGAAAGGAGAATGAAGAAAGCAATTAGAAATTTCTTTATATAAGGTTTCAGCACACACAACACACATTAATTTCCCCAGTAAACCAAATATTTGAGATGGACTTAGCCTGGCAAAAACCAGACCGCTTCATACAGAGGGTCTGCGCTGTTGAGAAACAATTGTGAAAATGTATTGAAGTAATGCTACTCTAAATTGAGTCCAATGTTTGGCTACTCTGCCAACCTCTGGTCCACAGTCACTAAAACGGTAAGAAACAACTAATGCTTAAAGACATTTATTTTTTCTGTTACAAAAAGATAGAAAAATAGCCTCTGGAATGCCGGCTATTTTCACCAAAAGAATATTTTTCTGTTGGTAGCTGCACTTTTTAAATTTTAAAGATGTTCTTCCAATTTAAAGTAAAAATTGCCCCTTAAAATTTT
This sequence comes from Xiphophorus couchianus, assembly GCF_001444195.1. Classification (NCBI taxonomy): domain Eukaryota; kingdom Metazoa; phylum Chordata; class Actinopteri; order Cyprinodontiformes; family Poeciliidae; genus Xiphophorus; species Xiphophorus couchianus. The sequence goes on along the minus strand of NC_040234.1, from coordinate 12,124,515 downwards.
AAGTTTTCTATGGCGGCTTCCCTGCTGAGTATAAGCACACTCTGCTATTATAATTGTAGTCCAAGAAATCTAATTAACTGGTAAAGTAAGAAATCAGATCATTACTTAGGATTATTTGTTAGGTGGTGACTGATGGATTTAGAAAACTCTTGCTGTTTCCTTCGTCATTTAGGGAATTGAACAACCTTTTTTAAAAAAGGGTCTCGCGTCGTTTTGAATTTCAAAATGCTGGAAGAATCTGAGATGATGATGATGTGCATTAAGGGCAATAAAATATATGGAGGTTTTTAGCACTGCAGTCATCAAGTATAGATTATCTAGTAAGTTTAGTTTTTAAAGCACCAATACTAAATGCAAGAACTTTGATTATGGTAATTATTGAAACCTGTAACTGTTTTATGTCTAAGCATTTAAATTTAATTTCTTTCTCGCTCCAACTAAGGTGTTTTTTGTATTTTTGTCCTTTTTTCAGTGGTATGATAGTCCGGACTACAACCTGTTTGGTCCGTACATAGATCATCGTAAGGCCCACCCCGACCAGCCCTTCTACATCCTTCATCCCAGCTACGTGTGGCGACTGTGGGATGTGATTCAGAGCAACACTCAGGAGAACATCCAGCCCAATCCCCCCTCGTCTGGCTTCATAGGTGAAGACACACACGGGCAGCGAAATATGGGTGCTACATATTTCACCGTTCCTGCAGTCGCCTTTGTACTTTTCAGGCTTCAGCTTCCTCAGCTAGGAAAAATTTATCTGACAGATAATTTCCTTTCTTTCTAATGAATAATTTTTATCATAAATTTATTTAACAAAGCAAAGCAATTTGGGGATATTTCTTAGATTAAGGTTTAATTTGGCACCAGTCAAAAATTAATTGACCACTGACCGTGCAGTGTGTTTTCTTTTCTCTTTTAGACCTTGTGAATGTTTCACTGTGTTAGTCACAACCAAGTAGATGCATTTAAAGTGGTTGGATCTTGTTTTTTATTAATTTCTACTGGAAAAAATTGCAAAAAGGGTCAATATTCCCCTGAAACGCTTACGTAGGAAGCGTGTACAACCCCCTTAATCACTCTTAATGTGTTGCATCACAGCCTCAGATATTTTGAACTCCCCCACAGATATCACATTTAGCTCCCCGTTTGCTCTCCTTGTCTATGTCACGGTGAGACACTGCAGCTTTCCTTCCTGCGACTTCTCGTTGGTAGAATGGGTTTTATTTTAATACATCTTAATCTGGTAAAGGCAGGCTTTAATGTAAAGACGTAGCATGAGAAGAAAAATACGGTGAAAGAAATACAACGTAAGCCGTTTTACAGATGCAAGAACATTATGACAAGACAAATGAATACATAGAGACAAATTTATTAGGTTTAGGCTACACACAAGGTAAATGGTGGTGGAACATGTACTTGGTGATCCTTTGAAACGTTTTACTTTATTTACAGTCAAAGTGCTAAAAACAGCTGGACAGGTTTTAGTCCCAAAATTTCTGACTAAATTTCAAAGCAAGGCAGAAGTTTCTCTTTGGCTGGCTTTTACAGTGAGAATGAATGACTGAAGAATAGACTCAAGCTTTTTCTTTTACAGTTTTTTTAACAGAAAAAAACCCATTTGAAAGCAGATGCAGTGCTGTAATAATTTAGCCATCGTGTCGTATTTGTCAGAAAAGGAAATTCTATTCAGTCTGAATCCTTGATCTTACTTGCACTTCAGCAGATTTATTTAATGAATGTGTGAATAGATTACGAGTGGTTATGTCCCCCTTATAAAAATGTCATTCAGAGGATAATACTGATTAAAGTGAGCACAATACTATTGGAGGAAAGCAGTGTTTTGAGAGAATCCAGGTAGGTGAATCTTTCTTAGTAACTTAACTGCTTTTTGTAACATTTTGAATTTGTGTCTTGAAAGATGAAATATAGAGTATTTCTCTTTTTTATTATTATTATTTTTTATTTGCAACCAGAATCGGTATAAATAAAATCTAATTTGGAATGAAATTTATTTAAAAATGAATTGCTTTTACAATTATACACTAAAAATGAATCAAAGAACTTCATATTGAGAGAAGCAAATCTTCAGGTAGCCTACGTGGGTTTGACACAGTTTAAGTTACAGATATGAAAAGCAGGCTGGGATGAAATGGTAATGCATTGATACAAAGTGGAGTATAAATTGGTGAGGAGGGAATTGACTCAAAGGGAACATCTGAGCAAACATGAAATGGATTTTTGATGAATTTATACCTTAAAAAGTCCTTTAAATACTCAGAAATTGAGTGGCAGAGGAATACAGAAGATGGCTTGAGGAAATAAAAAGAAATTCAAGCAGGTACACCTTAAAAAAGCCCAGTACACAGCAGCCATGTTACGTTTTTCACAGAAAACCAAAAGTGTTGCCAGAAATTATTGTTCACCTATATGATCCACCTTTCTTGGTTTCCGGCAACATCAGCTGTTGGTCGTTTTCTGTACTGGCAAGCAAATTGTTGGCATTGATAAATTTGGCATGGACGAAAATCTAATCTGCACGCAGAAAGCCATGACCTCAATCAGTGTAACATGTTCAGGATGATGCGTAAAGCTGACTCCGTGCGAGACGATATCACCAAGCATCACCTCGAGCAGAGAGGAAGCTTATCCCTGCGTAGAGCCTCTGAAATCCCGTGGAAAGTCTTTTTGGAATCATTGAAGCTGTCACAACGGCATATTAGTACAGGTGGTTCACGGTTGGGACTTTCATGCTTGGGTCATGAGGTTGATAAGGGGACTAGTTGGTGTAAGACTAGTTGAGAGCATCTGTAGAGATCTGGGCCACTGTGTTGCTGTGGACTCTGCGGTTCAAGGGGATTACTGTCGTCTTGGAGGGCAACGAAGTGTTGCCGTTTTCTGACGACCAGTGAGTGCAGTGGAACAGGTCCAGGAAACACCTGTAGAACTGAGGAACAGAAGGACAAAAAAGATAAAGATACACAGTGAACAGATTTATCCTCATTTTTAAAAGACGAAGAGTCCTTTGGGTCTCTGTGTCTGTGGATCGGGACTGTTTTTCTTTTATCTAATTCTGTGTTTGTACAGAGTATTCCTACAAAAATGTTGATCTTTTTAGTTTCCAAATTAAAACAGCAGGTAATAATAAAGAGCAGAACAAACTTCTAACAGCTCAGTGGTTCAGTTGTGAAAAATTGACAAGAAAATGTGCAATTACTTAAAGAGTAATTTACTGTAAATTGTGATATCTCTTCAGGGTGCCATCATGAAGATAAAAGTATTGTCCTTTCTAGATATTCTGGAACTGAGCTGTACAAGTAAAAACATGAAAAAGTCTACTTTATCCATTCATCTTCTATACTAGCAGTGTCACCATTTACCAACATCACAGGACAAAAGAGACGCCATTTTCTGTTTTTACACTTATCCATAATGATAGGTATATATAGGTATAAATATTGCTTTGTTTTGCACTTTATGCCACAGAAAAAACGACTGAGCACATCAACACATTTCTAAGTAAATATGACTTTTTTTGACTTGAAGCTTCCACCAAATGTAACACAAATGATCCAAACCTACAAGGAAATAAAAGCACAACAATAACACAAATAAGTGCAAATGTTAAGTTATTTGTAGTAGACAAAGAAGTTGAAAACGTTTATAGAAAGTAAGAAAATGCTGAACTTACAGAAATAAACGTTTGACACGCAATATTTAAGCACCGAAGGTTTTCAGCAGCATGGGAAGAATAATTTGAAAAAATGGGGCCTACTAAACATGTCCTCCGTTTGACAGTTTGCTGAAAATGTTCACACGGAGAGAGCAACAATGGAGAAGATTTAGACATGTGGGGACATTTAGGGCTGCGAGCACAAAAACCATCGGGGACTGAATGACAAACCAAAATCAGTAGGGAAGAGCAGAGCAATGATGAATGACAAAACTACTAATATAGATTTATGCTGAATGCCATTGGTGTTCCCAGCATGTCACAGCAAGAAGCTCTCCTGCAGCGCACGCTGTGGGGACCGAACTCACTCTTCATACATTGTTTTCATCCATGTTTTCTGTTATTTCTTCCCTGGGGCCCGTTTCAGAACGTGGGCTTTGTGAAAATTCAGAGTAGGTTTTGGAGTAAGCATGTGCATATCCTGGGGGTTTCTGTTTCCGAAAACTAGGTGGCGTTTATCCTGAGTCAACTTACTACCGCAGCTTGCACCGTGAACCAACGCTTACAGTTTTCCTGAGACATGGCAAGGAGAGTGTGAGAAATGACAAGTCATTTTCTATTGGAACAAATACTCTGCAGAAATCTTGGCCAGGGGAGGAGGGTGATGAAATGTACTGTCTTTTTGCTGCAGACAGTAATTTATCTCAATAAAATTTCAGCCCCTCTCATCACCGGTATTTTTATACTAACTGCATGCTGTCAGGAATGTTACTGTAGCACCTAAGATGTTCCACAGAAAAGGTGCCCAGGATGTGGCTGTAACTCCATCTCTCACTCAAACATAATGAGGTCCGCTTTAGCAAAGTGGTGCGAAATAGAAACATCCGTATTTAATAAAAAAAAAAAAAGTTTTTTGCAAAAAATACGTAAATTTAAGGTTGCAAGTATTTCAAACATAAACACTGGACTTTCTCCCTGTTTACATTGACATTGCAGGCATTCTCCTGATGATGGCGCTGTGTGAGCAGGTGCACGTGTACGAGTACATTCCCTCCATGAGGCAGTCCGACCTGTGCCACTACCACGAGCATTACTACGATGCTGCCTGTACACTAGGCGCCTATCACCCCCTCCTCTTCGAGAAGATCCTGATCCAGCGCATCAATAAGGGGCTCGAGAGCGACCTCCGGAGGAAGGGACGCGCAACTCTTCCGGGCTTCAGCACCATCGACTGTGGCATTTGAAATATAAAACCCTGTGAGGATGAAAGTAAAAGAGTAAAAAAAAACTGCATACACTGGTCTTTGGTGGTTGACCATGGGAGAGTTGCAATAAAGCCACAGCAGACAAGAAGGTTGAGGCTTACTTGTTTTCAATTAGCCCCAGTAAGAGCATAAGCCATAGCCCTCCTGGGAGGGATCAGCTCTGAGGTTCTCTAAAGACCTTGTCTTCTTTAATAACAATTTACTTGACCAGAGACTGGAGAGGTAAAACACAAAAACTCTGCTTTAGCTGAGCCACGTTAGCTGTGGAGCTGACTAGGGTAGCAACAAATCAGTGCTTTAGATAGAAAGTCAGTTTTTAATAACTTGGTGTGTATCAGTCATGTAAAAAAAAACAAAAACAAGTTTTGCAGTTTTATGGGTGGTATTCCACTTAAAGGAAAAGCCACAGTTTATTACTTCAGATTTCTTTTTTAACAATCCAGAGTCGTGTGAGTGAAGAGAAGAGTCACTCTGAATTTCATAAAAGTCTCCACATACTGCAGCAACAAAAAGAATGTGCAGTTTTTAAAGAGAGATTATCCGCATTACTGTACATATCTTCCAGCAGAATCAGAAGCCGTTTCGAGTCGTCACCGGGGCGTTAGTTTCTCACTACTGATGTTATGATTGGTCTAAAATCACTGTTCTTTGCACGATGACTGAGAGTCACCAGTCTGATCACAGTTTAGGTTTTTTTTTTTAGGATGCACTTGTTTTGTAAAAAATGAACGTAAATGGGGGCCAAAAAATGAAACGGGTGCCGAGAACAGCCATTACCCCGTGCCTGATGGTCAGCTGAACACTTTCCTCGGGTTGCCTTGTCACTGTTTAGATAAATGCAGTACACTTTGCGGCAGGACTGCATTGCCATCCAGTTTGATTGTGATGCTGTGTGGAGCAGTGGATTTTCCTGCAGTCATATAGTTCTCAGCTCTGCCTCAACAATCACCAGCCCCTCAGATTTTAGTTTATCCTTCTCTGCTCTCATTTCACTGTTTATTGAATGTATATTTACCACTGCCTGCTTTGGCCAACCCTGTACCGGAGCTCACCTCTGCTGTACTGTCTGTATACATACGTCGCAGGGATTTTACTTGCATTCCTTACAATTACACATGGTTCAGAGTTGCAATATCCACCACGGCTCAGAACAGAGATGGTTAAAAATCCGGGATTTTTGGCCAGCAGTGTCTCGGGATTTACTTTGCCTCCAAGTTTTGATTATTTTGTTTGCAGTGAGCCGGTGCCACATCTGGCGGTAGCTGTAGACGTTTAAAGTCGGCACGGGAATGAAGGTCTGAAAATATTTGGCTTGAGGGAAGTGTTTTAATAAATGTGTGCAATCGGTAGTGGTTTGATCAAAGATTTGAAGATGTTGCATGTGAAGAAAGCGATTGCTGCAGTAGTGTAGAAAGAAAAAAGCTGCTTCTGTGGTTCGACTTGGGTTGGGTATGTGCTTTTTTAAAAGTTATTCAATCTTTATTTTATGAAAGAAATTATTAAATACTTTAAAATCGAGTGCCATTTTTCACTTTTGGTGTTTTATACACTGTGTGTTATATAAATTTGTGATTTTGCAAATACAATGAGAAACTGCCATGGTCAGCCAACATAAAAAACCATCAGTTGTGTAGATGCTTTTTTTTAATGTGGGACCTCAGCTGTCCAACATACTCGATTGGTTGTTTGGAGTTTATAGGTTTATCATCTCCATGTTCTGAGATGTTGATGCAAAGTGTTTCTCTTCTTAATGAGGCGGCAGACCCTTGTTATTTGAAAAATGTAACTGTGTAGTTTTAAAGATGAGAGATTATAACAAAAATAAAGTAGAATTAGCATTTAGACTTGAATCAAATTCAATAAATATAACACTTAAAACAGAGACCATGTTTTTTGCCCTTTATAGTTCTAACATTGCAGCACAGGTAGCTGCTGCTGGAAGTTGGAAAAGTTTTGCGGAGGAGGAAGAAAGCAAAGTTTTCAAGGGGCGTTGTGACAAGAACGCTTAAGTTATCCATTAATACAGGAAGATGTATCATTAAATTCCCCTAATCCCTCTCTCCCTGCATTGTGGAAAGAAAAACTAATCCTGACAAAAAAATAGATTCATATGAATGTCTTTCAGAGAGTAGCTCCTCTTATGAAGTATAGTGCACAGTCCTTTTGGAAATAGTCGCCAAGCACAATTTCAGACCTGGAAAGAGATTTGGTTGAAATGACATTTTAAGGGAACTTCTGTCAAACTACCAGAATCATTTTTGCGAGGTGTATTTCACACCAAGTAATAAAGCAACATACTTTTCCCCATCCGATTTCAATGTTGTGGTTGACAACATGTAGTACACTACGCATAAGATAACGCAGAATTCAGTGAATTACTTAGACGTTAGTTAAAAAAAAGAAAGCTTCATCACATTGATGCAAAATTGTGTAACCAGGAAAACATTTCCCACAATGAGATATTGAAAAGGTTTTAATAAATTCTGTTCAGGATGTTTCTAGAAAGTGGGCATGCCCTGAGGTCAGTGTGTGCCAAGATTTTGGAAAGTTGGTTTTAATAATTTTATGCTATTGCTTTTTAAAGAGATGCAAGCGGAGGTGCTGGGTTGACCGGCGCGTTCTCCCGCCAACTTGCTGTGCTTGTAAAATTTTCCCTTTATCAACACGAAAACCCATGCAGACACTTAAAGTCATTTCTAAAACAGTTAACACAATTTTAAAACTGCAGTTATGAAGATACTAGCATGTCTGCTAAGCAACAGACTGTAGTATGTACCACAGCAGATAGCTCAACTAATTAACCAGCTATCATTAGTTGGCTATTCTTGCAAAAATTGTGAAATTCTGCACAACAATCGGTTGGACATAAATGTAGTGGGTATTCATTCTGTAGTCAAAGTACTAAATTTAATATAGAATGTTAGACTAATATTAGATATGTAGTTTTAGCAGCAGTAGAAAAAAAATTGGATTTTTTTTTTTTAGGTAGTTATTGTACCAAAAGAATGTAATGCAGGCCCATGCATAGTAATAATTGTAGTCAATATTCTCACTCTTCCCAGTACAGACTAGAAGCATTTGCAAGGCCTGTTGACACTTTTTCAAAATAAACATATACCCAACCCCAGTCTGGTCTAAGAACCCCAGTAATGAGGCTTATAATAAGACTAAACAAAATGATGTTTTTGCAGGCTGCAGGTTTTGCTGCAGGGGTGTTAACGTGCAAAAAGCCCTGAACATATTGTACATTTGTGCTTTCCGTTGCACAAAGCATGCAAAAGTCAGGATTAGGGCTGAGTCTTAAACTGTGTGTGCTGTGTTGTGCTGAAGATCATTGCCATTAATGTTGTAGGAGTCGACTGTGCTTTAAGGTCTTTGTTGTTTTATTAAAGGATTTTTTTTTGCATCTTTCTTTTACTGCATGCTTGTGGACCACATTGGGTTGTGGTGTAGCATTCAGCTGGTCCCTGATGCCTCTTGGCAACTTCATTTCTTCATTTATTCAGTATTGTGCCAAATTCCACCTTAAATTGTTTGTCAGATTGTTAAAGTGGAACAAGAACTCAGAATAAAAACAAGTCTGGGAAATTAGGGTTTCTCTCTATGACCTTAATAGTTTTTTTTCTGTCCACTTAAGTACTGATTTTTTTATTGCCAGTGTTAAATACCGGAAGCTGTATAAAATTTTGACATTAGCTTGTGGATAAGTGGTGAAAGAGTACATTGTTTAGACACTGATGATAAAGTTTTTCCTCTTTCAACCCGTTCTCCAGCCTTTTTTTCTCTTGAGGCCTACTTTTCATGTCTTTGTTTTGATTTACTATGGTGGGATTTGATTTACTCTGGACCACACTGCCTCTGAAGGATTGTTCAGCATTTAATTTTAGGTTATACGTCAGTGTGATAGGAGGTCCTGTTTCACTCCCAGCAGCCTTAGGGTGATCTTGATTTTTATTATTCAGTGGGTTTTCTTCTTCTTCTTACACTTGAATGATATTTAAATGGAGGATTTGTATGATTTGAGCTGTTATCTCCTTTTTTACTGTGTGAATAAAATTGTTGAAACATGCCAAAGTGTTAAGTGTCACTAATTCTAAAATTGAAAAACATACCAAAATTATATAACACAGCAAAAAAATATACTGTTGCTCACTTGTTTATTCATCAGGATGTAGATTATAGGGTTGATGACAGTGCTGCTCTTGGCCAGAAGAGAGGGGACAACGCTGGCAACGGGACCGATGATGTTGGGTGGGCCGAATGTTGCCATCATGGCTACGACACCGTACGGCATCCAGCACAACAGGTAGCACGCTGCCGTAGTCAGAACCATAAACAATATGTGGTACTCTCTCCTTCTGGCTGCCGTCTTCCGGATTTTCCCAACCTGTCGGACAACAACGGAGAAAGGGATCAAAGTTGCCTTAATGTAAAACAACAAAAATGCAGAAATTAAACATTTTCAGGCTTCATTTAAGAGGAAAATAAGCAACAAAGACAAGCTGGGCAAAATAAAAAGTTTTGGATAAAGAGAACAGCTGAATGAATGCAAAATCCTATCCTGTAAGAAACATCTTTACAATAGTTCTCCAAATAAGAAACGCTCTCCTGAATATAAGGACCTCAATATTTTAGTCCTCATAAATAAGAGGGTTCAGCTCAAAGTGAAAACTAATTATGAGACGCACAGACACAAACAGCTTTTCAGCCTCAAACACAAAAAGCATTTAGCAAAATGTAAACTATAATCAACATGTGATGTAGCCAGAGGTTGTATATAAGGAGACTTCTAATGCTTCAGAGATGTAAAAAGGGGGAAAAAAGCAATACATCTGTAAGGGAAATACATCAATATAATCACAGCTTGATGCAATTTGATTTAAAACTAAAGATGAGAAATGCTCACCAACCCAAGGATATGTGTTTAGTTCCCTTTTCAGCCATGATTCCTCTGCCTCCATTAAATCTCATTGAACATAAAAAAAAAACAAGAAAATTGTGTATTTTCGCAGAAACAGACAAAACCACTCTCCAATCTCTGTTTGCAGCTGCTGTCTCCAGCTTTTCTAATTTTCTGTAAACATCTTGTTATTCTTAATTAAATATAATAATTGAATTACATGACATCTAGGTTCTACTTTACATAAGGGATCATTACCAGTGATCCAAGTTGGCCTGTGAGTTTCTTCAACTGAATGTTTGTGTCAATTAGTCAATTAAAAGCTCAGTTTTATTCTAATTGAAATAACCATTTTTTAATCTAACACTACATGTCCAATATCCGGTTATTGTTTCCCAATTGCTCTGTTGCATTTATCTAATCAGAATTTAAATCTTCATAAATTACAGCTCGACCTCCATAATTTTAGTCCTTTGCAAACATCATAAGTGGCAGTTTTTCATTCCTGCCAACAAACTGAAAATCCTTTTGGACATGCATCAAATGCTTCCATACAATCCACTGCTAACCTCAGTAAAAACTGTCGGTAACCTAAAAGATGTTTCTTATATTTTTTGTAAATAAATCTGTATTTTTCTGTTGCACTATTATGTGAAGAAATGACAACTGCAAATAGAAAACTATGCAGTAGAATAGCAAAGTTTTTGTATTCAGTGTCTTATACTTATTTACCTCACTAAATACAGTAATGAGTAACTTTACTGTAGATTTCGTGTGACTGTGCGGATAGGGTATAGCACTGTCATAAGATTTTATTTTTTCGCATTAGAAAACAAAGTGAACAACCATAATGTTGATAAGTGAAAGCCATTTCACTGTCTTGTTTCTAAACAATGGCGTCACGACTTTACATTTTGATGATGCTGACACTTTCTTTGACATAAATACTTGCTTTTGAGGAATAAGCTGTCTGTGGAGCAAGTAACACACTTGTGTTGAGAAAGGCGGCAGCTGTTGTTCAAATATTGGAACTGGTGTGAGGAATGCGCCTAAGTGCCTGAATGCATCTGGAGATAGTTTGATTACACAAAAGGTTTAGCCATCAAAACATCAGATGAACATCTTTAAACACATTCTGGTTCTCTTTTAATATCTGGACATCTTATTACGGCAAATTAGTATGAGCACAAGCAAAGTTGGCAGATTTTTTCATCTCAGATCCTCAGACAACCACAATTTTGGTTTCACTTTTAAGAAACCAAAATTTCTTAAAAGTGAATTTTCTTCACGTATTCGGTTCAAAAAGAGTAGGCGTATTTATTTATGTTCATTTTGATGTCTATGGCTTGCAACTCATGAAAATCCAAAATTCTGGTAATTACTTAATATAATGCAATATGTTCTGTTGCATTATGTTAATGACACTTAATAAAATAAAATAAAATGAAACTTAAGCTCAATATAAAATGACATTACTTAAATGTTATGGGATGGACTACATATTAAGGCGGTAGAAAGCTGATTCAAAAGCTTTTTTTGCGTATCTTTAAGAAGTCTGCTTTTCAACTCAAACTATTTAAAACAGACCAATGAAGCCTGAACAGAGGTAGTCTGAGGATTCCCGATTCAAGCTATTCCAACATGGTGGATGGATCAGGATGAGAATAAAGTCCAAACTAGTGTTGCATTGTCCAAGTTCAGCTCAAAAGGAAAAGTCGGGTGACTTCCTGGATATGCTGGTAAAAGTTTATCCCACAACAAACCATTTCCTTCCAACATCTCAGACACATTTTAGTATGTCAGAATTAATTTGGCTCAAAATTAAAAGGACTCATCCAGGTAGTATGAATCTCACGTGTCTCACATAATTGTCCACTTAAGTCCAGACCCTCTTCTGGGCTTCAGTGGACAAGCACACATATGTTGTAAACAACAAACTATCAAGTAATTTAAGTCACAGTTTATGGTACTAAGTTTTAGTTCCTTTAAAAGTAATGATACATTTTTTAAAGTAAAGAGAATTCCAAGGTTATGAATACAAGGTGTTAAGCTAAATTTCAAACAAGAATATAAGAAAATTAAAGTAAAGTAAATATAATCTATAAAAGTCAATTCATTGCAACATATGTGGACTAACTAATCATCATCTATTAGAAATGGCTAAAAATCATTGCCTCTGTTTGTTCTCAGTTTAGTTGAGTTGATTGAATTGTTTTCCAGTTAATTGCCAAATATTTTGCCAGGTGTAATTACATCTGCCTTATCCTGTTTCTTCAGAACTTTTTATTAAAAGGATAAAACAAGAATGAAGGAAGATTGTTATGTTCACCCAGCCCAAGGCTAAAACAAAATTACCGTACTTCATTATGAAAGAAAGTTGCGTAACTACACTAAAATGTTTCCCAAGATTTATATTTCCATGCAACTTTTCTTATGAGTGAAATCATTTTTAAGTTTGAGAGTCATATAATGTGTTTTTAAGTAAAATTACAAAATTACTCTCGCAGAATACTGATTTTTATATGTCCTGGTTCATTAGATGAGAGAGCACTATGAGCAGGAGTTAGATCTCTTCAATTCCTGCTAAATTTAATGAGAATAAAAAATCCATATAAAAAGTTGAGGAAATAAGAAGAAAGATTGTATGAATGTATAAACCCAAGCATGAAACTTTCAACCTTTTTTGGATCAGGGTTGAAAGTTTAAGACTTTTAAAAACTAATATGGCTGCTGTTAGTTATTTGTGATAACTCTCTTAATAAAGAAGTTATTTGCTCTTTTGAGATTTTTTATTTAATTAAAGCACATCCACATATGCTCAATAAATATTTGTAAAGCTTATTTTATATCTGAAGGCAAAGTATAGGCTGGCAAACTGCTAAAGCTTTAACTAACAGTAACTAGTCTGATCTTTGAGTGCAGAATTTGGCAAATCCTTTTTCAACCTTTGTCTAGAAGATGCTTCACTTGGGTGGATGCTTTCTTAGATCTGGTTTTCAACTTCGGAGCCAATAATTAAACGTAAAATAATTAAAAACAGACAGTTTTCAACTCAGTTTTCTGCTTTTGGTTCTACCTCAATGTTCCTAAAATAATCCTCACTTCACTCCCAGTATGAGTTGTATCTCACTGTCCTTGACTACCATCTATTTGGCTTTTATAAGCTACAGATTACATCTAATTTGCTTCATATTTGCCTCATAAATAACAGGTTTTACTATAAGTATCACTCAAGGCGTCCCGAGTACCACTAGTAGTACTTGATCACGGGTTGAGAATCATGGCAGTATTGAACATTGTGTTCTTCCAAGAATCAAGTAATCTGAGCCTTTAAAGATTATAGTGAGATTACCATATTCATGATGCTCTTTATCTCCAGAAATGCTCCCTGTGGTCTCATGATACACATACGCTTTCCTCTAAATGCCACTTTTCCTGACAGCTTTCCCTTATGAGAATATAAATGATAGAATTTCACTGCTGAACTTTCTTTTCTTGTATCACTTGAGAAACTTTTTTTTTTCTCGTATCACTTGAGCTTCAGGTTTAAAGAAAGCAAAAATAGAAAAAAGAGGATTTGAGAAGAAAAGTAGAAGTCAGGTGGTGGTGATCAAATTTACTTGAATAAATGATTTACGAGCCAAACTGTCCTTTCTACTGTGAGAAGGATTTTTGAGAAGTAGAAAACATTTTAGAGTTGGAAATCCTCCTAACAAACTGAAACACACAACCAATGTTTCTTGTTTGGAACAGTTGCTATGAGAAAGCATTTTTTTTTCTGTCTCAAAAGAATACGGCAGTATAGCTTAGTTTTGAAAAGTTGCACCTGAAGGAACATCAAGACCTCTGGAAAGAACAGGCACCACCATGTTTAATGCAAAATGCAATAGACAGTATATCATCACAAACAGCTCATAGCAATTGTTAAGCACAGTGAGGAATGGATTCAATGAGACAAACATAGAAATCCAGGTCAAAAAGATGAAGACTGACAAAAATTCAAGTTTCAAAATTGTCCAGACATACCGCAACTAGATTGAAACAAGATGTGATCTACGTTAAGGAATATTTGAGAATCTCAAACTTTAGGAGTGCTGATGCTCAGTTTCTCAGTTATCTCTGGTAAAGCAACAATTTCATGACAAAACGATCCTAATCTGTTTTCAAAATTAGCTGGCCAACTGCTGGTTCACTGACTTGGACCCAGGCTCCCAGTGGGACCCTACTGGGAAGCAGAACTGGTGCTGGTGGGATGAACAAAAGCAATGTTGTAAATAATGGTGTTAGTTCTGCAAGCGATGTCTACTTAATTATTCCACATACATCTTTTCCATTTTAGTATCATTTATTTGTTTAATGAGTGTGAAATGTAATGTGTGTATTTAACAGTTAGTACCTTAAGACCAAATGACTTCATCATGTCCTGTTATCCTGAACCCAAGATTCAAAGAAGCATGCACTTTTAATTTTACCATGGCTGGATGTAATCAAAGCACAACATAATTTAAAAACATGTTGTCAATTAAAAAATTATTAATCTTATTTCCATGATTTCTAAATTTGGACCTTGATTAGAGACGACTTAAATGCAAAAGTGAGAAAGACAAGATCACTAAATTGATTCTGGATTTTGAGCTTTAGCTGAATTCATTTGTATGTATGTTTTTCCATGTGCTGCTTTTCCACTTCCTGCTGATTAATTTGTTGTAATTATCCTTGTTTATAAAGTTCATTAAAGAAATTCAGCATTAAAATAAGAAATAAATGACTTCAAACTGAATTACCATCAAGTATGACAAATTAATCCTTCTTTGCTTATACTGTAACTTCCACTCATTTGTGTGTAATTATTGACAGAAGAATCCCAGTGAAACAGATTCAAATGCATTTCTTTATTCTACTCGACATTAGCGAAATGACGGCTCAAAGACAGAGACAATAAATGTAATGAGTTAAGAGAATGTACTTCATCTAATGCCACCTATGCAGATTTCTTAAGTTAGTAGGCACTTTGTGAAAGCTGCTTATTGATACGGTGGGGTCACTGTGAGGTCCAGAGTGCTTTACAATGGATTAAAGCAACTCCACAACTCTCAACAAGCCTTGGCGGTTTAGGCTTCGTCAGATGAGCAGGCCAGTGATAATCCCCCTGCAACTTTCTCCTGCTCTCTGAAATAAAGGTCCAGCTAATTCATCTTGAGACCCGCAAATTAAATTTCCAATCAAAAACACTTCTAGTAATGAAAATTTGTGCTCAGGCAAGAATTAGAGATTTATCAAAATGGGTTTGAGTGATCCTGCAGCTGTTTTTCTCACACATGCTTGGTTACAAGTGTCAGGTTCTCCAGCTTTTATACATGTTTGGTTAATTAATTAAAATACCTTTTTTGTCTCTTTGTTGCCCTGTGATGGACTGGTAATCTTTCCATAATGAATCCCACGTCTCACTGCTTGAGACAAACACCACCCCTTCTACTACCTTGCAAGGATAAGTGGGTATAGCCAATGAATAAATTAATGAAAAACAGGCAGTGTGTCATTAGGACTCAGGAGCATGCACAGAATGCATAAAAGTATAATACAATATATTATGGATGATAAGACCCAAAAAAATCAAGTGCAGTTTGAATAAGATGAGTCGCAAAATGGATCCTTCAGGAACTCCACAGATAACAGGAGGGGATGAGGTGGAGAAAAGTAAATTTCAGCAGACCAGATTCTGCAACATAGTTTGGATGTGAATCAAAATTAAGAAAAATACAATCTTGAATCCTGGCCAGACTCCAGAGTCAATCTATAAGAATGTTATGACCAAGCCTTATGAAAAGCTGAAAAAAGGTCTTTCAAGTGTCTAACATGTCCCTCCAACTCATGACAAGTGGCTCAAACTCTTATTTAATTTTTTAAATATTAATGGGGTTTTTTTTGCTAGTGGAATCAGTGTGTACTTTTCTAAAGATGCATTCCCATGGTGACATTGCATGCAACATAAAGCCACACCTAGCCAGAAGTGGCAGAGGCTTACACGAGCGCCACATAAGGTGATATTGTCCAGCACCAGCTATATGCAAAACAAGACGACTTTACTTATTAGTTTTGAATTTGTGTCCTCGCATAGAAAGACACACATACAGGACCTATAAGTGGATGTTTTCTAGCCGGGGGAAAGGAGACACTTTTAGCTCTTTATTACCATAGTAAGAGGGCAATAAAGTATTTCAAAAATGAATAAATATGCAATAAAATAATGTATTACGGTGCTTTAATACACAGCAATTTCCTAAAGTCTCACATCAACACAAACACAATGAAACCGATTCCTTTCTTGAATGTACACGCATATTTGACAGAGAAATAGCTTTATTTTCAGTTATCTATGGATACACAAACACAAGAGGATTACAACCTCACCCGGAAGTTTCCAGTTCACTGATGCAGTTACCTACAGCACTCCCCTCTGTCTCTTTACATGAAGTTTTGCTCCTAGGATGAAAAGATTTCATCTCAAACAATGGATGCAGGCATAAAGCTTTCCGCAAAGCTGCTTAAGATGATTTTCCTATTACACAGCATAATACGACTCAACTTAATGGCATTGTATTCAGGTTTTTGTAAGCTTATTTGGTTTTTTTTTCTCTCTGTTTCCCAGCGCTTGTTGCATCTTACAGCAAACGGCTTTCTCAATGCAAACTCAGCCAAGGTAGTAACCAAAATAACATTTCAATGCATGGTGAGGTGTCAACCTGGCAGACTCTGAATACAGGCCAACAAATGTGGACATCAGTCAACACTGGACATTTCTGTACACATTTTAAGGTTTACATGCACCAACAACCCTCCTTCCTCTATGTGGATAAAAATAGAAGAATGACAAACTGTCCCATTTTATTTATTTATTTTTTCAAAATCTTATCCTAACAATTCTTACAAAATAAATATAACTGAACCCTTTTCTTTCTCCCCAAGGAGTTTGAGGCACTGGTGGTCTTTATTGACAGCAATCAGGCAGAAAATGTTCAGAGAGAATGGGGAACACATACAGCAAAGATCTTGGGTTCTAGAACTGAACTCCAGTCGATCTCCCACTGAAGCAATTTCCAATTTATATTGAGCTTTTTAAAGCTGATCAGAGTATCTTTGACTACTAAGACTGATATATGCAGATCTGAATAAATCAGAAACTAGCTATACGAAAAGGTACATGTGAAAAAAAATAGAAAGTCAGAGTCAAAGTTTAAACAAGTATGGGTGAGCTGGATATGGATAAGGAGTTTACTAAGCAATGCTGGGGCTTTAGCATAATGACAGACTAAAATTTTACTGTTTGGCAACACAAACTCCAGCTGGCCGACACAAAGGATCAATTTGGAGAGAAGCACCTCAGGACAGATTAGGATCTATGATGCTTTAGACCCTTCTTTCCTCCAGAGGTTTTTTGACATACAAATAAAATCCTGGGGCCTTTCTAGCAATAAAACTAAAAAAAATGTTCACCATTGGATCTTTTAATAGGACAATGATCCAAATCCAAAATCAGGTTGATTTTGTTGACCAATCATGGTCAAATGGCTAAAGTTCCCCCTGCATGCTCTAATCTTGTGAAATGTAACAAAAAGAAAGACCATTTGATGTCCTATTGGTAAAGGACAGAATGTATTCGCAGAAGAAGTGAAAATATTTGTGTAATTTTGTAAAAGATATACATAAATATTTCCTAAAGTGAGGTTTTACAGTGTAGAATAATGCTACTATAAGAAAAAAAAATGCATTATCTTATATTTCATACTTTTTCTCTTAACTAAGGACTCGATTAAACCTGGAGGGTTCTGTAATTTGAGAAAAGCTTTTGGTGCTCTGGAGGAAGATTTTAGGTATTAATTTAAAAAAGCTTTTCCCAAAGTTGGTATTAATCTTTGGTAAAGGCATATTTTTAGAATAACTTTTGCTAAAAAATATGGATTAATTAAAAAAAGCAAACAAATAAAAAACTGAAAAATAAAAAGATTGAGATGCTAAAAATAGTTGTGGGACAATATGCTTAAATTTAGTAAAATATCTGGTGATGTTTAAATACTTAACCAGAAATAGTAGCAGGATAAAGTTGCTCTGGGGAGCTGAAATTATTTAGAGCCACTGTTTGTAATTTTGTCTTCAACATAGTAGAATGATGTGCCGTAATTATTCCTCTACAAATAAACACACGTGAATATCGAGCGCCAGTGTACCTGTTTCACTGCCCAGAGCAGGCGGCTGTAGCAGTAGATCATCACGAGGATGGGCAGACCCAGGCAGAAGATAAACAGGCAGATGATGTAAGCATGTGACTCAGCGGTCTTAGCGGTCCAGGAGACGGAGCAGCTCGTTCCAGCCCCCTCTAAGCCGTAGCTGCTCCAGCCAAGCAAAGGAGGCACTGTCCAAAACAAGGAGTAAAGCCAACACCCCCCAACAGCAAGCAGGGGCTTACGGTAGTCTGGTCCACGCTTGTTGTACAATACAGTCAGAGTGCTGTAGCGGTCGTATGAGAGGATCACCAGTGAGATCAGGGATACAATACCTGGGGAACAAAAACAAAGAAGTGGAAGTGTGAGGTACTGGGTTGGAGATCACAAACATTCAACCAAATACTTTAGAAGTTTTTGTTATGCTGAATTTTTCTTTTTTAGATATCCTTCAACTTCACTAATTTTCCCCTGAGAATTTACTCACAAAGAAGCTAGCGCCCATACATCACTACTCCAGATATGTGGTGAACAATAACAAATTAAGAAACTTTAGCAGCAACCAAAAAAATCTTATGACAGGTGAATAAATGAAGAGCTCATCTCAACCATCAGCTGACTCCTTAATTTCTAGCACTCTGAGGTGCAGTAAAGCCTTCACTGCTGCTTGAGTTAATAATTGCTCACTGAGCAATAAATTAAACCTGGTTCATCATTTCCACTGGAACTGATTTATGGTGATATTCTTTTCAAACTTTATTCTCTGACAGGTACTCCGACCACCAACCGCTTTGTTCTTGTCCAATTTTTCTGAAATCCATGCATTGCTCTCACACATCTCGAACATTTTTGTTTTTGACGTGCGGGTTTGACTAAAAAGGGAAAGTACAAACGATAAAAATGGTAAATGGCCAATACTTGTATAGCGCTTCTGGTTCTGCTCTGCTCTGCATCCCCAGAACCAGAACCAAACATGGAGAAGCAGCATTCAGATTCTATGCACCACAAATCTGGAACAAACTTTTAGAAAACAGCAAAACAGCTGAAACAATGAGTTACTTTAAATCAAGATTAGAGTTGCTTTTGAATATTGGCCAACATGTTCGATGTGTTTTGACAATTTTGATGATGGCACCTGTCAAAATGTAATGTTTGTCACTGGTTTGTCAATTGTTAACTGTATTTTTTTAATGTCTTCTTATTGTGTTTTTATTAAGTAAGGCACTTTGAACTTAATCAATGAAACGTAGATCAGACCACTTTGTTTGGCACCAACAATCACACCAAATTCAAAGTTACTGTAATCCCTTTTCTTCCCCAATTTTGATGCTCAGTTTGATCACCAGCTTTCTTTCCAGTCTTCTTTCTTTCTAGATGCCTAAAGGCAACAAGTTGCTGCCATAGGATTTCTGATCTGCTGTTATGTAACTGAACATTTTTCATAAGTCAGATGGCAGGGGTATCTGTATGGCAAATAACTTCAACGGAAAAGTCTGACAAGGAGCTTTAATCACAGATTAAAGAAAAAGAACCCAGTGAAAGTCTCTCTCCTTCTTGTGCTTTTTCCGCTTTGTTCTGTTCGTAACAAGTTGTAGCCGCTCTCAGCTTAGCTCTCATTCTCAAAGATGCACACCCCCTGGGAAAAGAGGGTGGGCACAGAGACAAGATCTGTACACATCCAGTGCCTGGTAGTTCTCTGGTTTATGGGTAAGACTCTAGTGGGATTGATGTCAAGTAGAATAAAGATTAATACAAGATATTCATGCTGCCTTTAGCAAGTTATTTAAGAAAAAAGCAGGAGTTTTCTGTTAAGGTTCAAAAGGACTGAGTTACAACACAGCCAGGAGAGACTTTCATGCTACATGAAGCAAGTAACGAGGATTTCCATTGAGGAATTGCCTCTTTTCCTAAACAGTGTGGAAGTTATTAAAATGTCGTCTATGGCAAAAGAAAAGTAAAAATCTTTTAACTGATTTTCTTTGTTGTTTATTTCCTTGAGCATTTGCTGTTCTCATGATAATAATACCAATTTCAGTTTATTTCCAAAATTGATGTCATTGTATGTATATGATTTTGGTTATTCTACCTGTATGTCTTCAGCTGGGGAGCAATTTCCCTTGTATTAGAAACACCTGCTTTCAGTTTGTGCCAGATTAGAAATAAACCCCCCAACACTACGGCTCGTCGCTGGCTTTCACGCGGCGTGCAAATGGAGAAGCAGTTATCACAGGGCAGTAGCACCTGTTCAATTTCTGGCAAAATTTTTGAAACCTTTTTATAGAGCATTAATATTTGAAAGAATATTTGCCCTGTATCCAAACACACAGCAATCATATTGCCAGTGTGGATTATAGCATCTGTGCTGCTAGGCACTGTTAATCACAGGACTGATGTGCAATACCATCTGTTAAGCTTGTTTTCCACAATTAAATCCATCCTTAATGGCTATGATGTTACAGTACTTTAATTTGTCACTTAGCCACCATACTATTATGGCAGTGTTATGTAAATGAAAGCAAGGAAAATACAAGAAATATTTTGTTCACTTTACTAATAATGACATCAGTATAATAACACAGCTTAAGTCCTGTATTCTTTCATTATATTACAATAACAATGAGTCTAACCTGCAGAAACCAGAACCAAATATGGTTTATTTACCACTGCTTTGTGAAGTCTTCTGCATGTTTTTTCTTAGCCACCTGTAATATTAAAACTATTTTTGTTTTAATAGTTTATTGCAAGAAACATCTTGTTTGTACATTTTGCAAATTAATCTAATTTGTGATGAATGTTTGAAAATTTAAGATGAAACTTGTCCAACCATATTATTCCAGACTTGCAGTAAATCAAAGTTAAAACAACAACCGACTCTACAAACAAATCAGCCAAACTACATAAAAAGCATCGAGCATGGAATTTCATCCATTAGTTGCCTTAACTACCATTAACCATAAAACCCAGAATCAGCAGCTGACCTGTAGTTTCATTTTTCTGAAAGGTCTGCTATTGTCTCTTGTCTTTTGTGTGTTCAAAAATAAATGACAAGAGTGAAGGCTCAATCAAACTCTAAGACAAGAAAATCCCTCTGAAGGAAAAAAACAATAAAATTGAAGATTTCTCTCTGCAGGTGGTCAGTTTGTTGTCTTTTAAGGATCAGTCTCAGCAGACTGAGGAATGAACAGACAGTCTTATTTAAAGGAACAACAGCAGGAAATGTTTGAAGAAATTTTGTTAAGGTATAAAGTCAAATTAATTTGTCTTCTATTGTATTTCAAACTGCACTTAATACTTAATCTGTTTTTGTCTGGGGAAAAAATGTAAAATACATGGTCACTCAAATTCCTTTTAGATTTGATTACTCAGACAACTTTCACAGGGATCTCTGATCTTATTTAGCTTCTTAAATCTATGCTAGTGGTTAGAAAAGGGAAGGTGTGGTGAATTAAACAAACTGGTAACCACTAACTACTGACTGGACCAGGCTTTTCCAGAAACAGAACCTCCATGGCAGTCAATACCTAGACCTGACATTGCAAAGTATATTGAAGAAAAAAGTAAAGAAAAATAGTAAAGCATAGATTATTATGTAGTAAAATAATAAAAGTTATTATACCCATCTTTCATCAAAGATGAAGAATCTTTTTTTCACAATTTCTTTTAGTTGTGAATTCCACAAAAATGTCCTTTTTCATAGAGTACAATAAGAAAATCACTGTTGAGAAAAAAGTCGTAAGAACATTTCAGTGTGTGTCTTCTTTATCGCTACAAGTGAACACAACAACAGGGCACGTACTCCAGCTCTTCCTGTCTTTGTAAGTTTTATGTTCTTAAGCTGTGCACCTGTTAGCTGAAGTGTGCTGGAAAATGCGCAAAGTGCTTCAATTCTGCTGGTTATTTTCAGACAATATGAAGTGAGGAACAGGTTTCCTTCCTGGCTTATCCTGGTAAAGTTCATTGACGAAAAAAAAAAAGCCTCGACAAAAACCAAGTGCATCACAAGGCCAACACAGCAAAACACAAGAAATGCTATCCAAATGTTGTTGTCTTTAATAAAGTTCTCTGTCAGTGATTATAAAAATCATCAATTTAACTAGATAAAAGCAAAGTGATGAAAAGCATATTTATGAAAATATAAATCTAGATTTAAATACCTGTTTGTGATTATAAAATTTATGTTTTACCCAATTTATTTACAGTAGGGCTGTTGTAAACGAATATTCAAGTAATCAAGTAATCTATTGATTATTCTTGCAATAATTTTTCACATTTGAGCTTCCCTAACAATAACTTTTCTGTAGTTTAGAAAATCAACCTGTAACAATAATAGCTCACTTTCTAAGTTAGCCTGAAGAAAAAGTAATACAAAAGTCTGAAATTATATTCAATTCATTAATAAAGAGGTAGGCTCACAAATACGCTTATGAAAGATGTTTATACTCCAGCTTCTGTATTCATCTTCAGTCAGTTTTACAGATGAACTCTCACCTTGCCCAGACATTTATAGCTCTTGTGTTTATGTTAGCAACAGGATTTGACTCCTGCATTCGTCACACACATAAACTCATCTACCATCTATGTACCGCCACGATGCGTTTTTCCACCCATTTGTTGACACCGGGATAATATAAAATTTATTTTCCGGGATTAGTCAGCAGAGTTACACATCTAAAGCAAAGCCGCCCACAGTGTTCAGTCTATCCGCTCACCTGTATAAATAATCCCGCCGTGCTCGTCCCCGCCGTTCGCTCTGAACCAGCAGCTCCGGGAGGAGAAAAGCTGCCGTACTCAAAGCATCGCTCCCGTCATTTTGAGGGTGTTTATTGGTTTCCCGAAAAATGACAAAAATCCGGGGATTATCATGAATCAGTAAAATCCTCACAAGCCGAATTTGAAAATTGGACGTTGCTGCTAACACTTGGCTTTCGTCAACAACTCAGGCGGAAGTGAGAGCGCTGCGCAACGCAAATAACGATCTGGCGGTATCGGTGCATTAAATAATAAAACATAACGAAGCTTCGAGGCAGGTAAATTTTCCTTGAGGAAGTTTAATAATCGAGTACCTGGAGTGATTCAAGGTATTCGAATCACTTCAGGAATCGTTTCAGTCCTAATTTACAGTGAAATAATTTGCAATCATCTGGGAATTTCAGCTCCTGAGAATGGATTTTTTTTTTATTTATATATTCACAAAAATGCAATTGACATATTTGTGGTCTAATACTATTTTGCAGACGTAAAATCTAAATTTCCTCTATTAAAACACTAAAATAGTGTTTTATTTTTCTTTTGCACTGTATGCTCCAAAATATTCCCTCAGTCACTACATTGTGTTTTGTGATCTGAAACATGTCTACTGATTAGACTTAGCAGAAGCTTTAAATACAGGGGTTTTGATACATATTTTCCAAATGATCTTGCAGATAAGCTGAACTATATATTGCACAAGTACACAAGGTTGCACAGAGTTATTGTCCTGCACAAGCTGACAAAGCTGGTTAAATAAGAGGAAAAACTAAGCAAATAAACAAAGGGGTTAGGCAAAGAAGGGAAAAGATACCAGAAAAAGGGACGACTGTCATATTTATCATATCTTAACACTGCATTGCATTATATTCAAGCTTGATATTATGCAAAATATGAGCAAGACTGTTTTGAAAGCTTGATTAATAGAAGGCTAAACTCATTGTGGAAAGTCTGTGGCTATGAGCTGCAGGATATAGAATTTCCTCAAGTATTCAATATGAACAAAGGAGTTCATTTCTTATTAGCAGGTGCGCTGCTGTTTTGATATACAGTACGCAGATTATAGCCTTGTCTACCATCTTGCCACTTCATTTATTCGACAACCATTTCTTTAAAAGAAAGGAACTGAGAAAGCTCTGGGGTTTATAAAGGAACATTACTTTAAGATAAAAGTTTTTGTTGCTTTCTCATGTTGCTGAAGCAGTTTTACTTTCTGTAGTTGCCTGACATTGTAGATGTGCCAGCTTT
Source organism: Xiphophorus couchianus (assembly GCF_001444195.1). NCBI lineage: Eukaryota > Metazoa > Chordata > Actinopteri > Cyprinodontiformes > Poeciliidae > Xiphophorus > Xiphophorus couchianus. Next base: position 12,100,470 of record NC_040234.1, on the reverse strand, counting down.
AGCAATTACATGCTTTATTTAATTAGCTTTTTATCAGTTCTCTGGAGCATTTAACTGTGCCAGGATTTAAATTAAAAACATAACACAAAAGGTAAATTGCATACCAGAAAGGCAAAAACATTTATTGAAATTCATAATAGCAGTAGCATTAAGAGCAACTCATGCCCATTTTTGTTCTTAATTATTTTATTTTACACAATGCAAATGTTCACTCAGCTTTTTGCGTGGAAGCTATCATCTTTTAAGTTCCCCATATCTACTTGCAAAAATATAGGGAATAGGGAATTGATTGGGATGTACTGAAAGAAAAGCCGGAGCTGACTTTCATCATGAGACCGCTCAGTCTGACAGTGTTTATCAGTTTTCTGTATGTGGCTCTTTGCCTGGGGCCAAATTTGTGGCTGGCACAAGTGCTCCAGTCAGTTGCAACAATTACAAGATCTATCTATTGCTTATGGACATAATGTGAATTGGGTCAACCCACTGGGTGTACAGGACAAAATTACAAATTTTGCAATTAACCAACGTGGGTTAACACACAATTCGTTTGTACTGACAAACAGGTTAGGTTCAGACCTCAAACGTAAACTGCAAAGTGGCGCAGTGTAGAACTGGTAACTTCTTGATGAATAAAATTATGTTATTGTCCAAATATTAGTACCACTGAACTTGTGGTATTTAAATGGGAATAAGTCAAGGGAGGTGTGTGGTTTACCTTCATGTATGATCAGTTCCAAATTGATCAGGATGTACTCAAAAGAAAGCCAGAGTTCAATTTCATCATGAGACCGCTTAGCCTGACCGAGTCCAAAAAGCCAGATGCAGCAAAGATATGATGATACAGTGAAAAACTGAGGTTTCTTCCCAGTACAGGCCACAGGAAACAAAAGATAAGAGATAAAACATAAAACAAGAATACAATTACTGAGGGTATGCAGTATGTCACAGAAACCACTCAATCTATTTGTTACTGTAAATAACCAGCAGATTGAAAGCAGATGAACACCCTTCCCAGGATGTTTGAGCCTGTGCAACAAGCAACTGAACGAGATCTATTGAACAAATAAAAGTGGAACATCTTTTGAAGAACATATGAAGAGACCGTTTCTATAAAAAGAAAAGGCTTTAATTGAGAAAAAAACCCCGGATTGAGCGACCTCAGTAAAAGATAGTATATACATTATATAAATCACAATACAACAGTGCATTTACAGGTACAAGTCTGTTTTGGGTTTTTTTCAACATTTGGTAATGTTAAGATCCCCTGTAGCGACATACCATGCTGAGAGGCGTACAAACGCAAGGCCAAGTTACAAAGAAGACTTTGTCATTTTAAAAACCATGCTTACTTCAAACGAACACTATCAGCAGACAGCAATGCTGTGGATGCTGGCAAAAGGTAGGCAGGAATCTCACACGTACAAGGCAAAAGTCAAGACATAAAGACTGAGAGCAGATGAGCATGAGTCATCCCGCTCAGGACGGATCCTGGCATTTGGTTCCATATAGAAAAGCAAAAGGTAAACAGATTGAAAAGGTGATTGCACTTTAGACGAGATATGACACAGATGTTGGAAAAGATGCCAGATGTCTGTGTCTTTGCCATCCCTCAGGAGAATAGATGGGATCCTTTGTGCACCTTTGCTTCATTTTTATCCCTGTTTGAATCAAGCCTGCTGGAGTCTTGGAGCATATGGTGATCAATTGTAACATTGCAACTTAATGCAAATTAATCTTTGATTATGGTTTTCTGGTTAGACTCCTGGCAATCTTATCTGAAATAAAAGCAAAAGAGCAAGAACAATAGCTTGCTGAAATAAATTATTAAAGTTAAGATTTATTATATTTGCTTGGGACCCACAAAAACTGTAAATGATTGTGTACTGCTGCCCCAACAAGGGAATTAATTGGTAAAATGCCAAAAGACTGTACAGTGCCAGGTATTTTTCAATTACTATCTAAACCTCAAAATATGAGTACAAAGACCAACTTTGTATTTTTTTGTAAATCTGAAAGGAATAGACTTTCACTTCTAAGAATCACAGCCTGCTTTCCATCAGATATGCCCGTATTATGACACAACAGAATATACAGGAGAATTCAGAAGAGCACTGGATCAAGCTTTGTTCATGCAGAAATCATGCGTCTTCAGCACAGCATAGAAGCCCCAGGCAAAATGAAGTCCAAACACCTGCTCATTTTTAACACAGCAGGAAATATTTAAGGCTTTGGGATGAGAAATTATCATAATGCTTCACCAAAATCCCCACTGTGATGATAAGAAAGCAAACAAACATGAATATAGAAACAAATAAGACTAAGATCAAAACTGCTCCATAGGTGCAGAGAAATTAGAGATATTTTGATTATTGTGTGAGGAAATGTTCTTGTCTCAATAAACTTTTTCAAGTCTTTTGTTCTGTATGCAGAGAATTGTTTAAGATTTTGTCCTGTTAAACCAAAAGTTTTATTGGATTTATGCAAAACAGCTGAGGTCAGCAACCTTTATAATCCAAATAGATATTTTTGCTCTTGATCCTCCTAAAGAAAAAGTTGTCTTAATAACATAACATGGGTTATTAAATGTTTTTGAACATTTGCAAATGAAAGAAATGTATTCTATGATTAAATTACATAAACAATTACTACATAAAATGTTAGCTTTAGAGCTAGAAGAAATAGCAAACCTGTACAAAAACAAAATAATAAAAAATGTTTTTCCATGGAGCATGGAAAAACAAAAAAACATGTAAATTCCAGTCTAATGACAAAAAATTAGACTATACAAAGAAACGATTCCCTGTGCCAATTGTCTATGTCTGAAAACAGAAAATGTCCATAAAATTATAACAAAAAATGCTTGAAGTGGACTTTTTTAAATGTTCCTGTATTTAAAAACATCCCTAAATTGTTTATCACTTCAGAGTTTTGCTTCTTTTAAGAGTATGAATCTGAGAATAAAAAGTCAGAGCACCTACATTTCTTGAGAAGAAACCCAACTTGCAAATAGAATCCACTTGTGGGTAGTTTATTTTTTTAATATATCCAGTAGTATTGTGAAAGCCTCAGAGGTTTATTAGAGAAGATAAGAGAACAAACAGCATCATGAAGGCCAAGTAACAGAGCAGACCATTCAGGGATGAAGTTATAGAAATGCTAAAAGAAGAGTTAGCTAATGAAACAATATTTCAAGCTCGAACAAGTCACAGAGCTGTCTTCAATCAATCACCTGAACAAGGAAAGTGAATGGCACAGCAGCAAACCTGTTAGAATAAGCTACATTCACACAGCAGGGGAATGTGACCCTAATCTGATACTTCAGCCCATGACCCAATTTGCCATTTTCCTTTGACGTAGCAAAGATGCATAAAATCCAAATAATTTACAATGAGGTTTGTGGCCTTAATGAGTCAAAATGTGAAACGGTTCAAGGGGTGTGATTACTTTTGAAAGGCACTGCATCAGCTAATGGCAGCAAAATTAACAAGCCGTTTCCGTCGGTTTTCGACACTCTTGACATTATTGAAAGTGGAAAACCAGAAATTATCTGAAGCCTGACAGCAAATTATGACAGCTTTAAAAATCACGCCTTGAAATAAGCATTTGCTGTCCACATTGCCCCTTGTACTTAGCAGCTAATGGAATCTATTTGCAATATTTTAGAGTGACATTTGGTCTTTCACTTGCAGCTCAAGCCTAACCACTGCCCATCATTTAACATAGCAGAATGACAAGTAAAATAGGTAAAATTTGTAGAAATGGCAGGTAAAATGCTTGTGAAGAACTTTGCTATTACATTAACATCAGGGGACATATAATTACTGGATCACTATGATGACTCTGTAGCTGTTTGCCTGCTGGTTCTGGTCAAATCAAGCAAAGGGAAATGTCCATTTTGAAGCTCTTCAGGTAAGTGATGCTCTGAACCGAAGGATCTTTTAGTAATTGCTAAAAACAAATTAGTTTTTGGGCTTTTCATATGAATTAATGTTAAAGCTGTTCGGGTCGGGTTTATTTGTTCACTCACACTTGTTGGCCCAGTCTCCAGGGACTTCACATTGATATCAGCTGTTCAGTGTTCAGCTAGTATCCCTGCAATATGCAGCTAACAAGAATGCAAATGAGCTCAGCAGTCTTATCTAATATTTCCAGGAGCGGTAACTGGAGAATCCAATTTGTTACTCTGTCACACCACCTTCTGGACAGATACACAAAAAGCCTTCAGCCACAGGCTCTGCAATCCCCAGCATCGGCATCAGAACATATACCTCCCTGAGACCTGTTTAATAAGAAAAAACTAACCTTGGTGTTTGTCTTTAAGGGAAAGTGGATCTTGAACATGGTGAAACAGTTTGTAAAAATTGGATTTTAGTTTTCTATAGAGAGTGCAGATTTGAGCCGGCGTTTTACTTGACAACTAAATAAGCAATTTTTCACCATTTTCAAACTGTCACAGTTGTAGTTTGTGCATCGCAGCGCAAACAATATAGTAAACAAAACTATCTTGCTCTGCAGTAACAGTCCCTTATGAAAAAAATGCAACAAATTTAACCCAACTCTGAAATATTCAGTAATAATATAACACTTGCTAATGTGCATGTCAGAATAATAGTGTGTAATCTTCTAATCTTGCCCAAACTGTCAGAAACTATTAGTTAAACAAGCGCTTTAAAGCTCTGAATGAAAGCAGATTTGCCACATTTAAAACAATTGTTTTTATAATTGCATTGCTACCCAAGTAGAAACAACATTAGTGCCTCTAATCTCCATCAGCCTCTCTGCCCCGATTGTACAAGAGAAAAATACTTCCAGCGCAGCATCTAATTAGGTTTGACAATTTAAGAGATTTGCTGCCATTTCACACTTTACTGAAATAGTTAACTTATTGAAAAGCTCTGTTCATTTCAACTAGTTTATAATCTGTGCTGTATGTTAAAATAACCATAACTGGAGAGACAGCTGAAGGTCAGGATGGAGCAATTATCTATTGACCACTTCTGCACTCTCGCTTCCCCACCTGTTGCTGCCAGTCAGATGGCTGAAAGGCAACACATTTACCTTAACTACAATAGTTTATTTCAGATGTGTAAAATGATCATGAAAGACACAGATAGTTAATCAGTAGAAACCAAAGATCCTTCAACTATTAAGGTAACCAGGGAGAGTGCAGTGCCTAATAACCTGCCAATGTCTCTACAAATATGTCTGTGATCTGGCCGACTGCGTGCCACTGATCCAGATTCCAATCTTTATGCTGCCCAGCAAAGTTTTTCCCTGGTTACCCTCACAGATCCGCTTTGTCCCAATTCCTTGAGCTTCCTTCGCACTATTTGTGGAAATGTTCTTACTTTCACTACTGAAAAAACAACAACAACAGTGAGTTCTCCTGTTTTTGTTTCCACCACACATTTAAGAAATTGCTAATCATAATCTTTAGAGTTTATTTTTTACAAATGCACTTCTTATTGTAAAGATGATAGTTCCCCACTATCATTTCTGTTCTGAATAATGCATTGGATAGTTTTTCACCAAATTTTGGAAGTTCTAAGGGCATCCACTAAACTAAATTCCAGTTTAGTGGATGCCACTAAACTGGAATTTAGTGACATCCAGTTTTCATTACTGGCTGAAAACTGTAATGAAAACTACATTACAGTAGTTTTCATTACAGCTTTACCAGTAATGAAAACTGGCATCCAGTTGGAATTTAGTGGCATCTAGTTTTCATTACTGGATGCCACTAAATTAAGTCTTTCTAAAATAAATGAACATATTTTTCCTGACCACATGGATGTGTCGTCTGACATGGTTGTTTAAGAAACAAGGCTGATCACTGCTACCAGCTGAAATATGATCATCTATGCAATAACTAGCCAAAACCCTATCTCCTTTGCTAAATATTGGTAGCGACTGTTTGCTTTAGGGCTTTATAGACAAGCAGTGTGTTAGTAGCTGATGGGATTTCATTGTGAAGTCAAGTCAGCCATCCTTTTTATTAAATGCGCCATAAAGTTATAGTTTAAGAAATGCTGCAGATACGTGTAAAAACTGTAACTATTCCAAGTCTAAATGGGAATTTGTTTAACAAAAATATCACTCTGTTCCCTCTTCCTGCTGTGACATCTGTATCTTGCAAGTACACGTTACATTTGTCCCTCATGTAGGATTTATGCCAATTACATTGGTTATTTGTTTGTTTCATAATTAAAAGTTACACTCAAATAAAAAAAAACAAAGTCGAATCAATGCATTAAATTGAAAAAACAAACTGAGTTGGACACGTTCTGCTGGAGATTGTGAGAGCAGAAGAAGACACGTACCGAAGCAGGAGTTGATGAAGCCGTACCAGCTGCAGCCGCCGCGCCCCAGCAGCCACTTTCCCCGGATGCTGGAGGCGAAGCTGAGCGTGGTTCCAAACAAACACACCAGCATGTCGCTGATGCTGATGTTGAGCAGCAGCATGTTCACCGGCGTGCGCAGCTTCTTGAATTTGCAGAACAGCAGCAGGACCATGAAGTTGTTCAGGAAGCCGAAAGTCATGATGAAGCCCAGGACGACGGAAAGCACGACGAAGCCCGCCGGGGAGAGCTTCGCCGCGCCCGCGGACGCGTCGCCGGGCTCCAGGCCATCGCTCTGGTTGAAGCTGTAATTCACAGCACCCTGACCAGAAAACATCCTGTGGTCCATTCATCTAACTCTGTCTTTGATCTGGAGGAGTTTGGTCGCACTGGACAAAGCAACCGTGCGACTCATTTCATACGTGGAAAGTTTTTTTGTTGTTGTTGTTTTTTAAAAAGCAGTAGTTTTCTCAAGTTTTTCCCTGGGCTGATTTTGCTCGCACAACCTGAGAGCCTCGTGTTAAGTACAAAACGCACATACCTCCAAAATGAAAACTCCTTTCCAAGAGAGAAAAAAAAGGGGGGGGGGCTGGGGCACCTGTTAACCTCAATGCATCACTCCTTCTGTGTTCAGCGCGCTGCTGAACCTCACATTTCTGTTAAAAAGTCTACACCATGCCAGGTTAAATTGATTCAGGATTCTACTGTACTAATGCTTCGGAGAAGCCTGTCATTTTCAAGTGCAGTAGAGTTGATTGTAATCCGTCCTCACAGTGCAGACTCCAGCAGGATTAACGTGCAGTGGTTCCCAACAGCTTTAAAGGCACGGCTGCTCTTACGTCACGAAAGACTGTAGCGCTTTGGCCGACTGGGGAGGCGCGTGTGTGTTTTTGTGGCATTTGTTTTAACGCGAAATACGCATTTAAAATGAAAACATTGCAATTAATTTATCTTAATTAAGGTTTTCAATTTTATGTTTTGGTTCATATTGGGGGAAAAGGGCAGTCTTGGTTACACAGAGGTTAGCAAATGCAAAATAAATGTGTTCATTCAGAGTTAATTATCTGAAAGAAAAGAAAGTTTAAAAAGAAAAACAAACGCCAGCAGCTGGTGTGAATGCTGGCTGAAAGGCCTGGGGCAAGTAGATGAAGCAGCAAAAATGACAAAAAATAAGATGCAGTGCAGATGCCCGGGGACATCACAGCCTACGGTGTGATGAGGGGGAGAAGTGCTGAAAACAACAAAAAAGACAAGGTTTGTTGAAGATAGCATCTTGTTTTTGCCCCAGTCCAGACTTAATTCACTAAACCAGATCAAACCTTAAAACATGTTCATGATGGCCCCAGACCAGGGCAGTAACTTTTTGGGGTGGTAAAGCTCAAAGAAAATAACAATGTTAACACACACATATATCAGCCATCTTTTTTCCCTTGATAAATGAAACTACTTGCTGTATTTATTCTGGTTATTCTCGTCTGAAGGTTTTGAGTGTAAAAAAATGAAAGAAAAACTGTTTCCCAACATTGTTCATCCAGGTATGTTTTTTCTGATAACACATATTGGCTCTCACCTTTAGTTGGAGTTTGATTTCACATATCTCTCAGAATGGCGTGCTATCCATGTTTCTGTCAGAATGCCATTGCTCATTGTCAGCTTTGTTGGGTAGATAAGGTTTATTCTTTAGAAAGTACCCTTTTACAGTATTAGCAAACATGACAACTCTCATCAAAGCTGTACACTAAGTGCACAAACTAGAGCTACACAACTCTACAACAGAGAATCCTTTGAATGATTTATTTTCATCTCTATGCTACTTGTTTCTGAATCACTGTTTGTTTTGTTATAGAACTGTTTTGAAATGCATTATATCTTCACAAGAGAAGTGGCATGACCCCACTTAGCAGTAGATACCTTTTGATGGTGATTCTCTTGCTCGACATTTCCAAGTGAAGATTGCTCAAGAAAATTGTAAATTCTGTTAATGTAGCTACACAGCAGGAGTTGTTGTAATAATATCAGGGTCAGAGAGTGTAAAGCAAATCTTTATTTTGCATGTTTTTAATCTAATTCTGGTCATTAAACAGCTGTCAGATGGCTCAACTCCCCCGGCAGATGGGTTGTTCAGAAAAATCATCCCTGAGGGACATCAGCATGCAATTATATAACCACATTAAACATGTCAAAGATGATCTGGTGTAAATTGTCATGAATGTCTTTCATTTGAAATTATGTCATCTCACTGCTTCCAACAATTAATTTTTAGTTTTGTAAAGTCCACTCTGTCCGCTGAGGGAGTGATGTCTGATAAGGATGAAAGTTTTTTGTTTTTGTCATCTTCCCAGAACAAACAAACCTTTCAAAGTGCAATTGCCTTTTTATAAGAAGTTACTTTTTTAAAATCAAGCATTTATATTATTTACATGGTCATTGCTGTTCCTAGTTCAAGTAAGTTAAAATATCGTCTTTTTTTTTTACAGAGTTAAATCAATATTACTTATTATGTAGACAGGTTTCAACAATGTGATGTCCCTTTTCCTGCGGTTTCCCCAACACTAAAATAAATGGACAGATAAAATCTGAGAGGCCCCTCTGCAAACATTTTTCAGTTTCATAAACTTAAAATCAATTTTGAAGTAAATAATCTACTTTAAATTTAACACCCTTAGGAGGTTAACAAAAATGACATGCATCCTCTTGCCAGTCTAAATACATCAAACGGACAACTACTGCCCAACAGAGAGAAAAACTAATTGAATTATATATTCAACTGAGTACTCATCATCTTCCTAATTACAATGAAAGGATTCAACTTGATCACTGTCCAGCAACATATGCCATCTCTACAGATGGATTTACCTATTTTGATGCTCCTATTGGCTCATCACCTGCCTGTTTCTGCTCACAGGTTGAAAAAAATAAACATGGCCTTTTTGCAAAAAGGCCTTGGCCTTGTCTTTGCAAGGCATATTGCAAATCAAAACAAACAGGACACGAGAAATATGGGTAGATGCAAAATATGTACATAATAATGTAATTTCCAGCCATCATGCAAAGGCCTCCAGGGGTCATTGACTTTCCCACCTGTCCTTGGATGAGAGGCAGAGAATATGCTGGATCTGCACTGCTCTGTCAGATGGATTAGCATGAATCAGACAAACACAGCAGCTACCCGGTTAGAAGCACAGAATAACCTGGGTAAATGGGAAGCAGGAACCAAGTGCACCACTGCTTTGTCTTTACACCACAGGATGTATTGTTTACACCTGTGCTTTTGCTTTTCGATAAGATCAGTAGCAATGTTTGTGAATTGATATGGAAGAACTTGCACTGCTAGCAGCTAAGATCAAGATCCCAAAAGCACTACTGTGATATCTACAGTATATCCTGATGCTGTGGTGAATATCTGAGATAAAACCCAGAGTTGTAATTGAAGTAGGGGAGATTAAAACCACCTATCAATTTGCTGATCTGTCTGAAAGAAGACTATGCGTCATTAATTTGGACAAGAAAAACACAATTTTGTTGTGTTGTATATTTTTGATGTCAAATAGAGATACATACTTGTAGATTGTGATTTTTAAGGAATGCTATTTAAGACATCTCAATGATGACATGCAGTGATTGAACATGAACATGGATGGATCTGTTTGAGTCAAAAAGCCAAGCACACACAAGAGGCAGGTTGGCAAATAATAAAGTATTTTCTTTCACAAACTATTGGTGTCAAGAAAGGAAATCAACAACATGCAAAATGGTGATGCATACGGAACCTGACAAAGCTGAAAATTTAAAAAACTGAGGGAAAACACAATGCAGAGTGATTAATGCACAGGCGTCAAACTCCAGTCCTCAAGGGCCGCTATCCTGCAACTTTTAGATGTGCCTCTGCTGCACCACACCTGAATAGAATAATTAGGTCATTAGCAAGGCTCTGGAGAACTGATCTACACAAGGAGGAGGTAATTAAGCCATTTCATTCCAGTGTTTTGTACCTGTGGCATATCTAAAAACTGCAGGACAGCGGCCTTTAAGGACTGGAGTTTGAGACCTCTGTGATTAATGCAACAATAAAAATGTGAATCTAACTAAATGCAGAACAACTGAAGGGGAGCATAAACTTATTGACAATTACTATAAACAATAGGACAAAAACAGAAATAGGAGACTTTATTCTTTAACAATGTTGAGTTTCTATGAGTCTGTTATTGAGAGTGCAATCTCTTCTGCCAACAAATGTCTTTCATATCATTGCAATCTGCCCTTTAAAAGCCTCACAGTGGGGCTTGTTGAATTAAGTTCGTGAAGCAATTTCTTATCCTTATTTTGAATCATAACAGTGTGAATTGATAAAATTCAGTGTTTATTTACATTATTGTTCCCCCAGCTTAGTATTCAAACACCACTCAGCAATTTGACACTATGCTGCAGAGCTATACAGTTGTTCACCTTGGCTGGTTGTCTATCAGATGTATCCCCTTCACACTTGAGGTGAAAAATGTAAGAATTTTAGCTTGATTTCTTATGTCAAACATTTACAAGCAAAGTGATGTAACATTATGAGTAATTAAATGTATTTCTTCTGAAAATTTAACAGGTACTTCAGCTGAAGACAACTCTTTCCCAGAAACTTTCATCACTTTCCAAGCATTTCATGATGGGTTTGGGGTTAAATGAACTTTGTGTCCTGACAAGAAGGACACCGGTGTTTAAACAAGTACGGTAATCTGAAATTAATTGAAAAGTTGATAACCAAAAATAGATTTTCTTTTCTTTTTCAGTGTACTTCTTCACAAATTAAATATAGACCATGAGCAGTTTTTTTTTTAATCCATTAAGCAATCTTACTCAGCCATGTCTATCTTTCTCATCAAAGCATCTGTGGGAAGTATTTCCAAGGGAGTCTGATTGCATTTGTAAATTTCACACTACGTAAATAACACAGCCACATAAAATATTGGCATTCACTTGTGCACTAATGACTTTAGCTGCTTTAATCAGTGCTTTTTAATACCGACTATGGCGAAGACAGAAAAGCTTCTTTGAACATCAATAACACAAACATGAAAAACTAACATTAAGAAAGGCAATAAAGATTATCACCAGAGATCTGAAGACCTCTGGTTCAAAGGCTGCACATTCACGAAGCTGTAAAAATACTTCCAGGGTGTAGTATTAAGTGAAACCTCACACAGAGAGAAGTCTGTTAATGTTGAGGTTAATTGTAAAAACACAAACAGACATGACATCTGAAGAGCTTTAGGCTGATGGATGAGAGACATGGAGGCATGACAGGAAGTGCAGCAGCTGCCTACAGACAAAATTGAAGACATTCTGCCACTTCTAATTTTCCCTCTGACTGATTGCTGCACATGTACATATAAAATAAATTTCTTTCACATGTGTGAATCAGACCATTGATGGATGATGCAGTGTGGTGGTGAAGATTCAGTCACATGACAATCTGAAGTACTGAAATAGAAGGGTACTGTTTCACCTCCAAACCAAAAGAAAATGTGAAAAGCCTTTATAAACAAGAATACTTCACTTGTCTTTTATTCATCACTTATGGTGCTGCAGTGAACGTGTAGACTTTTTTTGAGTCATTGTGCTTTCAAAATCAGTCAACGGCTAGCCGATTGGGTTTATCTTAACCCTCTGATGTGTAAGTGGGTCCGTTTTGACCCGGTAAGGTCATCTTTTTGCAATATCTTTGTAATGAAAAGTTTTCATCACTTCATATTCCAGGTATTCCTCAAAAAATATGTCTAAGTAGGGAGTAGTCTCCCTACTTAGACTGCTACCCCAATGACCTGACCCCGGATAAAAGGAAGAAGATGGATGGATGGATGGATGGATGGATGGATGGATGGATGGATGGATGGATGGATGGATAAATGCACACACACACATACACTCACATGCGTGATACACATAGCATCATAGAATATAGACAGTAATGTTAGCTAGTTTGGTTAGCTAGCTAGTTTCAAGAAATGTGCTCTTTCGCACCCTCTCCCCATGCACACACACACCTACACACCAATAATGGATGTTGACATTGTCCATTATTGACATCATCATTGCTGTTGTAAAATTGCTGTTGTTGTCATTTTGTTTTAAAAATGTTCTACAAATTGTTCTAAAAACGTTTAAAAAAGTGAAAAAATTAAAATATTTAAAACATGAAATTATTCTTGTGTGACGCAGTAGAAAGTATTATACAAAACATTATTTTGAATCAAAATGACAAAAGTAGCATAAAAACACATTGACTGTAACCCGGGTCAAAAAAGACCCACTCACGGAAGACTGTATAGTCAGTCGCTCACGCATCAGAGGGTTAAATAAGAACTTTATAAAATGATGTGGCGTGTAAAAAGAAAAAAAACGTCAATATGATAAAGTTTTTACTGGGAAACTATTTCTGTTAAGGTGCAGCTCACGAGGAAGATCAAAGCAAGCTCAGATAACAAAGCACCATACAAAAACAGACAATTTATAATGCAAGACATAATCTACCAAAAGAAATTATACAATTTTGCTGTTTTGTAAGGTCCTCGTAAGCTGAACTTTTCAAATTGATGCTTTGAAGTATGAACATAACAAGAATCTGGTAACCTGCAGAAGTACTTTGTGATCTAGCTGTAGGCACACACACGCACACACACACACACACACACACACACACCCACACACCCCTCCATGTTTTACAAACTGAAGAGATTCTTCATCTCAATGGGATTTCCTGGGGGAAATAAATAATAATGTTATGAGAAAATCATATACAAATTTATTCTGCTTTTGGTTTTTTGTCTTGTTTAAATATTTCAGATCATATTTATCTATACCAAATAAAGGAACCTGAGTAAATTCCAAAAGCAGTTTTCTAATTATTTGCAAAGGGAAGAAAAGCTAATCCTCCCTTTTTTGTGCCATTAGTTACTTGTAATTCATGACATTTTTGGTACAATTACACTCGCCAAACCTGGTCCTAATCTCTAATGTAGCACCTCCCTGACATGATAAATTAGGCTACAAATCTTAAACAAACTGTTGCTGTTGCTGACAGAATTTTTGTAACAGATAAGAAGCAAACCCATTGGCACCTACAAGTCTGGAAAAGGTTACAAAGCTCTTTCTAAGGTTTCGAGATTGCACAGTGAGACCCTTTATCCACAAACCCAAAAAAAACATGGAACAGTACGTGCCAAACTATTTCAGGAGTGACGGACTACCAACATCATTCCGAGAGTGGATTGATGACTTGTGCAGAAGGTCACAAAAAAACAAGTACTACTAGCACTGCAGACTTTGCTTGCCTCGGTTAAAGTTTGTGAATCTGCCATAAAAAGAGACTGAATAAAGCTGGCATCCTTTTTAGAGATACTGGGAAAATCAACTGCAGAGCAAAAACAACATAAATATTAATCTCCTAAAAATCCCTGATGACTTGTTAGTAAGACTAAAGAACATTCTGTTGTCTGATGTGATAAAAGTAGAACTCTTTTGTAAGCTGTGGGTCCTGCTATATCTGGCATAAAACTAAAGAATGTCAGAAAAAAGAAACATATCAGCAGTCAAACAAATTGTTCACCAGCTAAATACTTTTTCACTAATAGCTTTGTGCTTACTTTTAAAAATGAGGGATTAATAAATAATTTAAGTATTCATTCTTAGTCTGATGTCAGTAACTTATAGTTAAAAACCATTAAAGCTCTGAACAGACCACACTGGCTGAAATGGGAACATCAAACTGGTACAAAAAGCATCTGTATTCACAAATATCAATCTGTTTCTGGAAATTTGAAACGACTGCCCTAATGTTTAAGGGTGTGTAAATCTGTTAACGCTAAGCAAGGAAAATCTTAGTAACGTGACACTGAAACAAAAGGTTTATTGTTTGAGTTGTGCAGAAGTGAAACGAACGTCATACAGGCTGATAAATCGAGCGACGAACAATCGCTCCACAGTTATTCCTCGGCCCAGCTGAGCGGAGCAACTCCGTCATGTTTGCACGCGTGGGACGTTTAAATGAGAGGCGGTTGTGTTTTTGCACCCAAGTCCGGATTTGAGACTAAATTTTGTGTTGTTCTCTGAAGTGAACGTAAGAAAACAGGCAGCGAGTTTAAGCAGTATGCTAGCCCGACGCGGCTAACGTGAAGCTAACGGCTAACCATTTGGGTTCGTACTGTTTTGATATCGCAGTTCGTATTGACAATACTGACGCATTTGCCTAGGATATATGATCATCTATAGTAACCCGTTTTCCCACAAGGGAATAAATGTTAACTCTGGTAAATAAGCATTAACATAGGTATGATTGTCATCACTCCACAGCGTGCCTTGCCACCTGACAGCTAACTGTTTGCTACCTGTATACATTACGCTGCTAGCCACGTAAACTGCTTGGTGTTGACGTTGCAGGAGCAGCTAAAAGCCTGTCCTCCCCAGGAGCTATTTACATTTTAAGTGACACCCAGCATTTATGTTAACCCAGAAATCATCAGATGAAAACAACATCGACCCAAAATGCACTAGCTGGACTTGAACGGGTGGCCAACTGGTTTCCTGGATCTGTTGGTTGGATCGGAGGATGAAGCGGGTCTTCTGGCTGCTTTCAGGCTTAAACAGAAGAATGATGAAGCTACTTTTTGCTCTCGCTTTGATCGCGTACATTGCCTGTGAGTACATCGATTTGATATTCTTGTAATTTGTCAAGCATGATAATCTTAAATTTTTTTTTTAAATCTCTTTATGATTATTTTTCAACTACACATTGACACTGCTGTGGAAACTTCCAACAACACAACAGGCTGCCGCAACTCTCAATAGTGGCCAAGCACCCGGGATGTAGATTATAAAGCCTGAATGGTTCCCATTTAGACAAAATAAGAAAAAAAAAACAAATGCAGGTAGGAAAAAATAGGTTGCAATATGGTTTCCTGGCAACAGTTTCTGAGAGTCGTAATTTATTTAGTAGAAGAGAAATTCACAGTGTTGATGCTGAAATAACTACTTGTTTAACTACTGAATTAGAGCTTGGGTCTAAAAGAAACGGGTTGGGTTTTTTACTAGTACTGTATGTTAGGCATGGATCAGTATCCAAAAACACCCCTGGTTTTACTGTATCTTTACTAACCTTTTAAAACAAAAATGGAAATTATCTAACTAATTTATTATAAACAGAAAGGCAGCAATTATTCTTACTGTTGCAAAAATTATACAACATAATGTTTATTTTGGGTATCTGTAATATATATTTATTGTGATTTCAATTGATATATTAACTTAAACAAAATTGAAGAATAAACACCCAATTAATTGAATCGTTTTTAAGTGCTTAATACATTGAATATTTGTTGCTTTTATGCTGTTTATTGACTAAAATGATTATGCTGTGCTTTTAATACCTGGGATACCCAGTATTTAGTCAGCCCATGCCACTCATAATTTTAAAATAAAGTTACTTTAGTAAAAGATGGTGCTCCTTTAATTTCCACACCATTGCTCTTGCTTTTGGCAACCACAGATATTTCCAAACACTGTCTTGTAAGTGAGAGAAAAAAAGTAGTAGCCTTTGTTCAGCCTGCTGACCGGCAGTGTATTGCAAGTTATAGGCAAAGAAGCATTGCTGCATTACTCTGCTCTAAACGACCAGAGAAAATGCTATTAAAAGCAGTGTAAAAGGAAAGCTATGATAGTATTGTTTGGGGTGATTTTTGAAACAATATTTGTAATCTTAAATCTTCAATAATATCAGTAGCTGGCCATGCGTGTTAAATGTCCTATAAATAGTACTGTGTAAGTGCAGTAACGGTAACAGCTGTTGAGATTATCTGCCCATTTAACATAGAGTTCAAAATCTTAAAATCAAGAATTTCTTTAAACAAAAAAACGGGTTTCACAAGAGCAATAATACAGAACCACAGCTGAAGAAAAAAAACAAAAAAACTTGCAGGTTTACACCAAAGTCATTTATTATGAATTTAGTTGATATTTGTAGAGCTACTTAAACCTGTAACATTTGCATATGAAGCACATTTAAATTCTTTAGAGTGATATTTAAGTAAATTCCAAAAAAACATTGAAAACTAATTGATGTTGGTCAAAACATTATTAGTTTATTGATTGATGAGGATAAACCAAATCCATGACATTTTGTGTTGCTAGAGCCTTTTGTGATTGTTATTGAGCTTTAAGGAGATACTAAATCAAGACTCTTTGGTGTGATTATAGATCATAGGTTTGGTTGGACTGATTAAATATTGGCAATTGGATGAGCGGTGTTTCTTCGTTCACAAAACAAACCATCTTCGAATCAATTTGAGTGACTGGACAAATCAGATATGACCTACTTAACCTGTCATCAGGTTAATCATTCATCCTAGGTTTATGCTTCTATTTTTATTCTTAACAAAGCCAGGGAATAATTCCCCACATTATGCTGGTGATATTTTATTTATAACATCAGCAGCTGTGTACTAACCTGTGGGAACATTCTGGAAGGCAGCGCTGTGTTAACACATCAAGATAATATCTGTGAAACCTTACTGTGCTGCCAGGTGATTGCTTGAACGAACAAAAGATAAATATGCTATTACTTCTTTTACAGAGGAGCTTCTGTAAAAACATGCCCCACTTATCCAGACCTGGATTTTTCTTTAACTCCTTTAATTAATTTCTCAATCATGAAAACTAAACCAACATTTGTAAATGATTATCTAATATAAAGATGCAGCTCAACAAATTAGAAAATCATTGCAAAGTTGATTTATTTCAATATTATAGTAATATTGTATTAATTTAGAATGTAAAATGGTATGTAATTAAAGATGTTTACAAAAACAGCAACCTACTGAGATGAACTTTCAGTAGGCATAGAGGCAAATGGCCCGTGGATCTGCTTACGTTGGCTTAAAGTAGCTCTCAGCTTCTCTGAATTGTTGGGTCTGGAGTGGCTGACCTTCCCTTTGACAACATCCCACAGATTCTCAATGGGATTTAGGTCATGTGAGTTTGTAGCCACTTCGTTCGGATCGACATTTGTCTCTCTGAAGTGCCGGTCCGAGCATGGAGGATGGTTGTTTACAGTGCAGGCAATTTCCGTTAAATTTCATATTGTCAAACTGGTCCATTACATATGTCACGAGCAAACTTTCGAGACTAGGGAGAGTTTAAAAGTTCGACAGAGACCTCCAGGAAGCAATTGTTTCTCAATACCAGACCCTTTTCTACCAAGCGAAGCGTAGAACAATGGGCTGGTTTTACCGGGCTACATGTGGATAGGCGCCAAGTTCTTCTGGAAAATGAAATTAGGACAGCTGAGGGAAGTAAGACACGCTTTAAAACTTCCTGAAAGACGACTGATAAGAATTGTGGAGGACATCAGTAAATGTCCGCTGGGTCAGCAGTTTTTCCTGCGATTATGTAGACAACAACATGGCATTTCTTGAGTGAATTTTTGGTTTTCTTCAGCTGCAAGTCATAATCATCAAAACTAATTTAAATAAACTCTTCAGATCTTTCAATCTTATGAGTCTGACATTAATGAACTTTTAATGACATTTTAATTTACTGAGCTGCGTGTCTATGTTAGAGCAGTGGCCCACTGCTAAACACATGTTTTATGTGTTTCCCTGCCTCTACACACTTGACCTAAATAAATGGGTGACTGCCCATCCATCACCTCTAAAACATGAAGGGCAGTGGGTCTTGACGACCAGGACTGAAAACTGCTTTGTTGAACGATAACATACATGTTGGGGCTGGATACACACTCCTACCTTTGTTTAGCATGAGATCAAGTCTGGGTCACAACATTGAAAAGCTACACATTAGTTAGGATTAGTATAAAATATGTACTTTTTGTACTCTTTCCAAAAACTGCAAAGTATGTAAAAATAAATAAATAAATAAGGCAAGGTCCCCATAAAAAGATTCTTTGTACCTTTGCGCTGGGAAATTCATACGTTGCTAATGTACTGCAATTTACATGGCTAAGCAAAAATAGATGATTTTTTACCCTTTTTCATAGAGTGGTACCTATACAGCTTTACACTGTAGCAACTTGTTCATATCTGGTTAAACTGTCAAATTTAGACATATAGCATGCATCTATTACTGTTCTTGTTCTTGTTAACATGCTTTTAAAAAAACATTTAAAACTTGAATGTTTTATTTCATTTAGTTTTATTGTGGATTGTTTGATGTATTTTTTGAAAACTAAAAATATGTTTAGTGGCAGCTTTAAGAAAAAAAGAAACTGGTTTTAAGGTTACTGGCAGGTATGATGGTTAAATTGCAGATCCTACCAATAGTTGGAGCCAACCACGTGGGTGTGTATTCACTATATGCACAATGCTGTCAGATAAGATGAGAAAAAAAACACTGAACCAATTTTTCTCTCCAAGCTTTCCTCCTTTCTGATGCTCTGTCTTAAATTGCTGCTACTCCTAAAAGGCTGTTCCTGAGAAGTATTGTGTTATGTCCATTAAGCTTTTATCATAACTTGTCCTTGCCTTTTCTCTTCCAGCTGTTTGGGGAACATATACAAACATGAGGTAAAAGTAGTTATTTTTCTATCACACTTCTACTTGATGTAAAATATGTGTGTCACATGTTTCGAAACCAGTTTATCATTGTTTTTTGTACACCAAGTTTAATTTTAAGTCCACCTTCAGTTTTATTTGTTCTCTTATTTAAGTCACATGTAATTGATGGTTTTTGATGTCGACAACTAAGAAAAGCTTTTGCTTCTTCCTCTGTTCTTTGTTTTTCACTGTGAATTTAGCAAAAAATATACACTGATAAACTTAAAACGGCACCTTTGCTTGATCAGTGCACTTTCTAGATTACACAAGCAACTAAACTCGGTCTTCCTTTGCCGTTCTGGCTAAATGTTAGATTACAGTACATACTGATTTTAAAATCTTATTTCCCAGTTTCTGAACCTTTATTGGCTTTTCCTTAAAACACACGACAGGCTTTTAATTGTTGGTAATTATATGCAGAATAATAGGGAGAAAGAATTTAAAGTCACTATAGATTTCCTGCCGTATGTGTTATGTAACAGCCTTTTATTTACAAGTTTCCATTGTGACAAAATGGGCTTGGGATGATGGATATTGTTCTTATCTCATGTGGGAAAAACTTGCTCATGTCTCAATATTTTCTTTCCTTATCTGTTTGCCTTATCATTTTCTTGCGGAATAGGTCGATACAAGAAAATGGAGATGTGAAGATTGAGCAGAAAATTGATGAAGTAAGTTTTGGCAAATCTTTGCGATTTGTTTTTACTTTGATGGTTTTAAAGTCACAGTTTAAAAACGTCTTAGAAGAAAGGTAAAAAGTTGCAGTGCTACAACAACAAAATAAGTCGATAAAGCTCAGAAAGTATTTGATTTGTGAGGAAAAAGTTTTTTTCTTTTTATACTTTGTATTTTCTGTTTTAAAAAACACAGATGAAGCATTCTACATTTTGCCTAAATTTGAAGAAGAAATCTAAAATCCCTTAAAGCGAAACCTGTTAGTGAATATTGTGGCCGACATCATCAAAAAGCCTCGGCTACATCTGGAGTGGATGCAGCATCGGCTTGTTTTTAGCAGCTAAATTAATGTCATCTGCTCTAGCGCTGCAGCAGTCACTTTGCTCTGAGCGAAGCCACAGGCTCACATCTGTGGCTAAAGAGCATTTTCATCCTTTTGCAGGCTGCGTTGTTGTGACCTCACACACAGCACTTAGAGGTTAAACTTTATTCTTTCATTTTTATCCTGAGTCAGTCTAAATAAAACCCATTTAGAGCCAGTAATGTTACATGCCCTTTGAAAAACAAAAAATATATAACTTTTGATAAATATCTACTAAAGTAAATTTGTCCTTTTTCAAGAACTAACCTTTTCATTTGCATTTTTAAGTTTTAAAATGAAGACAAGTGAAACATTTGCAAAAACAATGGATATGTTTTCTTTTATTGGATCTTTATTTGTAGAAAAAGATGTAGAAAACACATAAGCCTCGTTTCTACTACCTGGTGCGGCTAAAACCTGATGACAGAAAAAATAGATCTAAGAACATGTTGCTTTTTCTTTTAGTGTTGTTCTGTTGTGAAGTTTAATTCAATGAAAAACACATCTTTCACATCTACTTTTAAAAACATCAGCTAGTTCTTTATTTTTATTTAGCTTAAGGTGCCACTTGTGGCTCCGGAGCAGCAGGATGCAGAACCCTGGAATAACCCAACACATATCTGTAGTATCTGGGCTTTTTGTTGTATGCTTTATTTATTAAAACACAAATTATTACTTAGAATTTTGCAGGAACAAAATACTAACAATTTGAAACTTTCATTAGAGTGAGTTTGTATTTAAAATTTTTCACAAGTTTATTGCAGATAAACAAAAACCAGATTGTCAGTAAAATGCCGATGACTGGATGACACAGATGAACTGTAATTCTCAAAAAGCCAACTGCAACTGCGCAGAGGAGTTGAGAGTGACATGAAGTGATGCAATAAAATCAGCCAGCCAGTTGTTGATAGTAATCACAGTGAACACTGGCCCTCTGTAAGCCAGAATATTAATTTTTAGTTTTGGATTTTGGATGCATCCCTTGGATTGATTAGTAATTTATTAGTAATTCTTTGAAGCTTTGATTGAAAATGTTACCCAAGATTCTCTGGTGGTTTTTCACACTGTGGTGAACACAGTTTTATTTCTGACCTGCTTAAAACATGACTCACATCATATTTAACAGAAATAATTACTTTATCACGCTGACCTTAGATCTTTAAAGAGTTAGCTTGCCATTGAAATAATATCTCATATCTGCCTGTGATGTATGTAATGCAGCTCTGGCATTATTTAGAAATACAAACACACAAACTAATGATGACTCAACACCTCTGTAATTGCAAGAGATATGTCCACAAACAGATTTAACTAAATGTTTGAGCATTTAAATTAAACGCTGATGAGTCTGCCAGTTCCAGACAGCATCAATTCACAGGTTGGAAATATTTTCACTGAAGTTAAATTAAAGTATGGAAAAAAAAAATGAAACATTTCAGAAACTTGATTATCTATTTTTTGTTTTAACCTATTGTGAAATGCCAGATAGAAAACAGCAGATGGTAATTTTACTCTGGATGCTGAAGACGTGTATGGATAACTGATGCCATTTGTCTGATTTGAATTTTAGAAAAATTTCTAGCCCATTCTCTCCCATTTTAGCAAATATTTTGGTTATAAATGCCTTGAAAAAGCCTCACCAATTAAAAATTCTTATATGACATCATTTTGTTTAGTTGGTATGAAAAGAAAGAAATAGTGACAGTGAATATGTGAATAAGCCGGAGGCATTGTGAGAATACTTTGAGAAAACAGTTATGTCAGATTCTTGACTGCTCTAAATTAAAAGAATAATTAAGTTTTTAGTTGTTTTTTAAAATTAATCTAGAATAATCAAACTTGAGCTGAGTAATCATTAAAGTACTGCTGTTCCCATTTTTGTACCTCCATATTCATTTATTACAAATATGAGAACTTGGATAATAAGTCATATAGTTCCCTGCGTTTTCACTGCTGCCCGTTCTGATGTAATTTTGTTTATTTTACATTCACTTCTTGACTTTCTCAAGTAAGGCTAACAGTATTTTTGTAATAGTAAAAATAAAATGTATTGGTTTTGCCATTTTCTGTGCACAAATCAAAGCTAATCCATAGCTGACTTGTTCGGTGTGATTGAACAAAGAGCTGAAATACTGTTTGAATTCTGAGGAAAAATAATGCAAAAGTAGCACAGATGTATGTAACTGTAGTCTGTCTGATCACATTCTCCCAGTCAAAGGAGCAAATTAACATAAAAATTTTGGAGTCTTTTCATAAACCTGCATTAGCATCCTGTTGTGGTAACTTTCACACACAATGAAATCAGTGTAATTTGTATTATGCGCTGAGAACTGATGCATTTCTTGCTTTCCAACTTTCTTTAGGCTGTGGCTCCTTTGAGAGAGAAGATTCGTGACCTGGAACAGAGGTGTGGATCTCTATTTAATCACAGCTTGTCTTATTCAAAGCTTTTCAGCAAATCCGTTTCAGTTTAATTAATAACAATGTTTTCTTAACCTTGCGTGTGGCTTAGAATGACGTTGACAGGGAGCAGTGACAGAAATGATCGACTGAAACTGACTTGAATCAGAGGTCATCCTTTGCTTGTGATAAAAAGATTTGTTAATCTTTGATGTCTTGAATTTGAATGATGTCTGCGTTATTAGGAATGCTGAAGCAATTCTTCACATAGTAAAGCCTTCTTCCCAGCTCTATGCAGTGCATCACAAAACGAGGTGACCCTTTGAAATAGTATGTACAATGCATGAGGCTTGGTTTTGCGGCTGTGTGGGCACAAGCTTAGCAAAGATTGCTGCTGATCAGCTCTTGCGCTTCTACAGGTTCCTAAAGCATGTTTGCCATGAATGCTGATGAGATGGATATGTAGATCATCATTGTTGTTTTTTCTAGTTTATATTTTTGATTACCTTGTTTATTGTGTCACAATAAAGCACACACATATTTGTGTTTCCTTAGCATCTTGGTTTACGTTCACTGCATCTTTGCGGTGAATGTCAATGAAAGAAGAGAATGTGGATTAAAAATAATTGCCGTTGTATTCAGGAGCTCCCTGTTGGTATGTGCTTGACTCCAAAGTGCAAAGGAGGAGAGGGAAAAAAATAACCTGCTTTTCTTCACTCATCTCTTTAATCTATAAATTTTTTTCTGAACACTTTGAATTGTAATTATGTTGTTGTTTGTTCTGTTGTTCTCGTTTTGGGTTTCTTTAGATGTTGTGTAATTAAAAACCTGGTCTTTTCTTCTAGCTTTTCACAGAAATATCCACCGGTGAAATTTCTCTCAGAAAAAGATCGAAAAAGAATTTTGGTGAGTGAAAAAACATCAATTACACACGTGCTATTTCTCTTTCAAATACCTTCTTTTTGCTTTTATTGAGGTCACATCTCTAGATTATTATTGGCAAACTCCAGCAAACCGTAAGCACAGTCTCACTTTCATCCTGCTCACATTTAAACTCTAAACATAAGAGTGAATCTGTGCTTCCTGAGGTGCCATGACATGCCATACATTGATGTTTGGAAAGCTGAATGCTACTTCTGTCTCTCGCCATCACACGTCTATTGGATGCTTGATGCTTCCTTTCAAATAGAAGTTTGACTGTAGCGCATACTTTGTTAGCAGTAGACCTGCACAATGTTACAAAGATTTAGTTGTTAGTGCTGTTCACTCATGCTCTTTTTGGTGAAATACATTTGGTATACAATTATTTAAGCAGCATAACAAGCTTTGATGGTAAAGAAGTGGACAGCAGATGTGACATTTTTAAATTAAATTTCATTGTTGAGGCGGAAATATATATGTATATATTAATATAGAAAACCCATTATCTGGGGTCTAGTCATGGGAAGTCATACGATTCACCAACATTATTCAAATTTAATTTGAAACATAATTGCATTCTTTTTGCAAATATGTGCTTGTGTTACTACTGGAACAAATGCAAAAGTAAAATTTCACACTTGAAAACAGTCCCAAACATTTGGGCCGCTCCCAATCTTTGAAATGACATTAATGTGAAATTTAACATATTATAATGTGATTAACATGCTTTGAAGGGTTGTGGCAGACCACCTACATGAGTTAATCACCCCATTATAGCTGGCTAAAAGTTTAGCCCTCAGCCTGTTAGTGTTGTATATCATGAAAAAAAAAACTCATCACACAAGTGTCCCAAACAGTCTATAAGCTAATAAACAGATCTTAGTCTTCTGTGAAATTCCACTGACATGTTAGAGCAGGGCAGAAAAAAAGTGCAGACTGATCCTCTGAGCAGTCAGTCAGAGGTCACATTAAAGTGCCGCAGCTGTGTAAGTCAGTTTGTTAATGTGGCTGCAACGCTTGAGGCTTATGCCACATATAAAGTGAGATGTATGTGTTACTTGGTCAGCCCGAATTAGATATTTATTGCAGGACGTGACTGAAAAGCACCAGAGGGGGGATTCACACATGAAAGCAAAACATTTTGTCAGACTCACAGAAAGCAGTGACTGTATGAATAGGCCTTAAACTGATATCCACCTGAATGCAGGTTTTTCCATCAGAATATTGTTTTGTAACAATACTCACTTTACCTGTTGGTGGTAGTAAAGCTATGGCTGATTAGTTCATTAAAGGAGATCTGTTTTGCCTTCGAGCCATTCTGAGGCAGATCTATAAAGCGTCCTGTAACAGTTTTGTTGTTTTTACACCCAATTAAAGCCTCTGAGGAAGAAATTGCTGTACATCATTGTGGTTCTACCTCAAAAGTTTTTATTACAAACTCAAAATTTCCCAAAATATTCACTTTTTGTAGTATGATTATCACTACTATGGTGATTAACAAAATTACAAATTTAGTGTAAATAAATAACTTTTCTCGTGAATTTGGTAAAACTGTCCAAAGAGCCTTGATATCTACTTAACTTTATTTGTCGTGAGGTTTAAAACGGTGTGACATCAGTGTTTTTTATTTTTTATTATTTTAATGTTTGTTGAATTAAATCTTTATTTTTTGAGGAAGATTAAACAATAATTTAAGAGATTTTTTTATTTATTTATTACAAATTTCATGAGGGCAAAAAAGCTTTTTTCTTTTTTTTAGTAGAACCAACTGACAAATTTTTATTCTTTTGGAAAATGAAGAAACAATGAAATATGAAAAATGAATTAAATTGAAGGACTTATGTCCTTCCTATTAGACTTCCAGATTACAACAAGGTTGTTTATTTCTGTAATATTTTTTGGCCTAATTTATAAATAACCTCACATGGCACTGATGCTGCACTTTCTAGACCTTTTTACCCAAGACAAAAAACCTTTAATGACAAATGTCATCCAGTCAACATTTTTTTGAAGAAAAAAGGTTGACATTTAGGTCAAAAAGTAAAGATCTAGACAGAAGTTACAGCATAAACCTTCTTCAGATTAAAAAAAAAACAATCATATCTCTCCTGAATGAAAGATATGACATTGACCTAGCAAACATCTTGCACATTTAACAACATAGTTTATGGGTGTGAGACTTTAATAGAAAAGAGAATATGTTTGGACATCAATAACATAGACAGAAACAAACAGTAAATACTGATCAAATGTAAAGGTAAAATGTGTAAAAGTGTTCGAAGGACTCAAAATATGACCAGCTTTTATTAGCGTATAGATTTGTTCCTTCTGGATAATAAATCTGAGCTCAACCAGCTGACGCTGTGTAGAACAGGGCCACCAGGTAATTTTTATATTTACCCCAAATGAAGACATAAGGATCACATCCTGCATCAAACATCCTGTATGACCTTTCAGTAGTGAATGTGAATGTTTGCAACATGTCCTGTTTTTCTGTCCTTGACAGAGGCTGCCTTTCAAATGTTGCCTCTTTCAAGTGGATTCAGTCAGAAAGGTTTTGAGTCAAAGGGAAACTGATGTTTTCTCCTATTCACCACTTGCAGTTTTAGGCTTTCTGCTAATGATCAAATAACCTGGCAAACTAGAATATGAAAAATAAAAATGCCTGTTTCTTTTCAGAGGAAAATATTTCTCATATTACTAAAATTATTTTTTTTTAAAAAGTCAAGTTATTCTATTTCCATGTTGGAAATACTGTAGCAAACAGGTAAAAGACATATGGAGCCATTCATTAAAAGCAAAACTTGCATTTTGCAAAAAGCTTCTGAACCAACAGGTTTATATCGGTTACCATGGAAACTGTACACCAAAGAAAGGAGGAGTTTGTGGGCAGAAAATGAGGAGTAGTTTTCAAAATAACAGGAACAATGTTCAGTAAAAGCAATGCACAGATGAAAAACTTTGAGCACCGTTGTTTCTTTGAACAACTTTGGCTGATCCACTGGCTCTAGTAGGTACAACATGCTGCATGCGCTCTACTGAAATTTCTAACATTCAGAAGCATAATATGTCTTTCAGTCCAGGATTAGTCACCTATATATATATTTTTATGCGAATGGATATTCGAAAACACTAATGGAAAATACCAAATCCTGTATTATTGTTCAGACAGACAGAAGTGATTTATCCTAGATGGCAGAAAAATTTAACAATAAACATTTCTTTGGGACTAATGGACTACTTTATTTTGACATATTCTTTTAATACAAAAAGATTATAGCTTCTAAATTGTTGAAAGTAAAATTTTGCAGCTGTTTTGTCAGAAAATTATTGATCTGAAATTTCATGCATCTTTTTTTTTTTTTTTGGTTAATATAGCTTACGTTTTTGTGCTTTCTAATTGAATTGGCTGATAATAAGCGATATATCTGTATGGTTATTCCTCGTCTAGATCACAGGAGGGGCTGGGTTCGTGGGTTCCCATCTGACTGACAAACTGATGATGGATGGCCATGAGTTGACCGTGGTCGACAACTTCTTCACTGGGAGAAAACGAAACGTGGAGCACTGGATCGGTCACGAAAATTTTGAACTCATCAATCATGATGTGGTGGAGCCACTTTACATAGAGGGTGAGAAAACTCGGGCATGTCATGATGTATTTGACTTAACTCTACCTTTTGCTCAGTACTTTCCTCTGAGCGTAGACCAAGAAGGCAAATACTCAAGTTTTACAAACTTTCTGGAGAGCGCCGAAAAATGTCTAATCAGTGAAAGACAGCAATTGAATCTAATGGCAAGATTGACATTTAATTACATAGTGTTGTCTGATTACTGTAATTTTGTACACCTAGTGTATTTTTTTTTCTTGATGAAAACATTTAACTTGAAACCCTCAAAACCTTGTAGAATTTCTCTACTGATTTCTAGGTAATTTTCCATTTGTTTACTTCTGTTGTGAAAATAGTCACCATTATTAGTCATCAGTGACCCTCCTTTCATAGTAAATAACTCTCTGCTTTGTCAAAATGCTCCATAGAAGCCATCATAATGTGCAAAATGATATGAGATTAAAATCGTTACATTAATTTGATCTCTTATGTCAATTTTTGAGCAAGTTTTACCAACAGATGCATGTTCTTTGTACCTTTTCATGAAAGTATTCAGTGTAGGAGGATGTTTTTTATTTCTCTTGATCTGCAGCCTCTCCTTCCATGTCTAAATAAAACTCACTTCACTGCAGAAAGTGACAGTGGGATTTCTGCAGCTTCCATTTCCTGGCAAGCTTGAGCCTTCATAGACTCCCAGTTGTACTTTAACATGCAAACATATTTTCTTTCTTTTGAGAGAGAAAGTTGGGCTCATATTGAAGATATTTGGACACAATCTGGTGTTTCTCTGGGAGATTTATCTAAAATATGCAGAAAGAAAAGTGTCATGGAATGGATAAAGCAGGCTCACATTAAAAGTCTCTAGATCAGCCGGACCTCGACTGCACTGAAATGTATTCTCTACACTTAAAAGTTCTATATGGAATTATGACATTTACCTAAATAATGTGGATGTTAACCATCTCTGATCATTGTTCTGTAAAAATATAAGAGAGAAAAGAGAGATGTTGTCTTTTGCAAGCACACAGAAGCATATGTTGCATCTGATATCAAAATTACATTACAGCTGCAGTGTAACTTGACCAGGCAGCAAACCTTTACAGGGTAATGAAATGAAATTTAAAAGGTCACAGACTGTTTCGTAAAAGAAATAAATGTAGCTTACAGATACAGCTAAATATAGACACAAATTTTACATTTAAGTCTGTCATTTACATCACATCACAACCCAATCTGTTTCCAATCTGGATGAAGCAGATTTTACTTTTCAAGTCCACTCTTCAAATTGCCTGAGTTCAGAAATATCTTCGATTAAATCAGCTGTTGTTTTTGAAAACAGCTTTGTTCTTTTGGCTGCTGTGTAATCATCAGTGTCAGTAAGGACTCAAAGGACATACAACACAGCCAACTGTGTGAAGGTTTGCTATGATAAATAGTTGGTGGGGTTTTTTTGGCTCAGATGGGTTGTGCACCTTGAAAGGTCTCCCAGGATTCACTCATGTTTATGATGAGAAGACCTCGGCCTACCGCTTTTTGAATAATTCAATGCATACAGTATAAATGATGCAATGTTTTAATGTGGAAACTCTCAGTCAGACATGATGAATAAAATATCCCAGCTGATTTAAGTTAAATTTACTCGTAGTGGAGAAACAAATCAAATATATATATCAAACAAGTATCCTGCTGTTCCTATAATAGTTCTTTGTGTGCTTTTGGTGTAAAACTTATGCAAGGACTAGCAGTGGAGAAATGATTGGGAATTATTTTAAAATGTTAAATCAGAAACTTTCATTAGATAACAGATGAAATGTTGAGGGAGAAGAACTAAATAAAGAGGCTGTTTCATTTATTATTAAACTTGCCTTTTTGTTCATAACCTTTTCTTCAGGATGATTATTTTTTTATTCTTAGCAATTGGCATCAACCCCTCTCTAAAAAAAGATAATGCACATATTTCATTAAATTCAGTAATTAGATAATATGTTACCATTTATCTGTATGTTGGCTAAACATTTGTAGAAAATAAAAAATCGGAAGCAAACATTTTACTGTTTTCTTTCTTAGTTGTTGATTTTTCACAAGTTTTGAATTTTATGACAAAATGTAGTTTATATAACTTTCAGAAATTGTGAACTAAGATCATGATTGTATCTTCATCACAAGAGACAAAAGTTATTAAACTGTGATTTAAAAGGTTATTTTTTCTTAAAGTAGTTTTAGTTGAACACATTGATTTATGCCACTTAATAATTTTTAATTTTTGTAGTTTTTAATTTATGTGAACTGGCACAGCATCAATGCAAAATTTCTTGAAGAATAAACATTACTGTTCAGATCGCAGTCAGTTTTAGGCTGATCAATGATTGTAGATTACAGAAAAACTCAGAATTTAGTTGACGTCACCTAGTAGTCGTGTTTTTAGACCCAGAAAATCTTCTGCTTTTCTTACCCGCATCCTCATTTTTTCCATCTGTTTGGACTCGATGCCCTGGGCTTTGTTAAAGCTATTATGAAACTGAGAAAAAAGAGCAAGTAAAGATGTCACTAGATTTTTCTTCAGCATTGGATATGAAACATATTTTTAACAGTACCTTGGCTTCTATTAAACAGGCATTTCAGAAATGTTTTCCTGTTATTGTAATTCCCCCTTGCTCTTGATTTGAAATGCAGACCTCAAAATATGACTGCCATGCAAAGCACTATTTTCCTGTTTTTATTTAAAAAAAAAAAGGTTTCTATTAGTGTAAGGTGAGATGATTAACTGTATCTCCTGGTCTTTTGCAGTGGACCAGATCTACCACCTAGCATCTCCAGCCTCCCCTCCTAACTACATGTACAATCCCATCAAAACACTGAAGACGAACACAATTGGTACTCTGAACATGCTTGGTGAGTAATCTTGTTTGTTTGACTTCAGTTTTTAAAGCTTATCATAATTTTGGACAATTAAAAGATTTCTGTCACTTTTTTTGTGGCATTTCTAGATTTGAATTTTGAAGTTAACATTTTTACAAATATTTAAACCGGCAAATCTTTAAATTGACCAAATCTTACTTTTCAATTACATAAACCAGTGGTTCCCAAAGATTTCCTGGACCCTTTATGGATTACAATACCACCCGTCCGCCCCCCTGCCGCCCCCACAAAAAAAGAAAAAAAAATCAACAGGGCACACACATCGTTCAACCAGACATAAACCTATACACACATTTTGTTTTCAAAATCCACTGAAGTTTATTTCACACAACAAAACACAATACAAACCATCTTTACAGTGAAACACTTTTGTGTAACTGTTTTTTAAATTTTTTTATTCATCCATACTGCTTCCCGCGTCCCCCCTGCAATGGCACTGAGCCCCCCACACTTTGGGAACTACTGACATAAGCAACAGTTTTAATCGAGAAATATGTTTGTCTGAGTCTTCAATGAAAAATCTTTACCAAAACATACATTTTCTTCAGCATAGTGTAAGGCTACAAGATGTACTCTTTAAATAGAAAGTTACAAAGGAAAGTATTCCAACTTGCTGTATAAGCAGATTTTGAACGTTTTAACAAAAAACTTTGTAACTCTTTGGAAATAGTTTAGAGTCCGAATATTTAAAAAATATTAAGTTCATAAGTTTGCTTTAGATATTACAGCAAACTTTCATATTTGAGGAGTAAAACTAAACTGCTGATTAAATGTTAAAGATTTCTTGTTGGGGTCGGATTATTGTCATTTTGTCATATTCTGTGTCTGAATCCCTTATTAACTCTAGAAAACGGGATTAATCTTCATTGTTCTTTCATAAATGTAACAATAACACTTAGAAAGGGCTGTTTATTCTGAGATGTATCTCCATTTCTTTATGTATTTCATATAAATTTTCTGCTTTAGCATGCTTTTAACACAATAGCTGTGTGGTCCAGACCAGCAAAGTGCTAAATCTCCTACTTTTTAGTGGTGATGATAGAAGCTGAGAACCAATTAATGAAGTTTCCTATGAAACTGTATGGAAATTGCAAGGATGTTCTTTATATATATATATATATATACATATATATATATATATATATATATATATATATATACAGTACAGACCAAAAGTTTGGACACACCTTCTAATTCAATGGGTTTTCTTTATTTTCATGACTATTTATAAGGCAAGAAATCCCACTTATTAACTTGACAGGGCACACCTATGAAGTGAAAACCATTTCAGGTGACCACTCTGCATCAAGAAAATGCAGAGTGTGTGCAAAGCAGTAATCACAGCAAAAGGTTGCTACTTTGAAGAAACTAGAATATAAGGGGCATTTTCAGTTGTTTTACACTTTTTTGTTTAGTGCATATTTCCACATGTGTTATTTATAGTTTTGATGCCTTCAGTGTGAATCTACAATGTCAATAGTCATGAAAGTAAAGGAAACTCATTGAATTAAAAGGTGTGTCCAAACATTTGGTCTGTACTGTATATACTGTGTATATATATATATATATATATAGTTCTCAATGTTATTTTTTTCAGAATTGAAAAAAATATCATAAATATTAGTGTGATAATAATACATATTATTTTACGCTTTTATGCATCTTTTAGCCTTGACAAAAGTCTTGACATTTTACTTTAAAAGTTCTCCCTGTACAAGTAGAATAGAACAGAATATTGCTTTGTTTGTCCCCCGAGCGGGGATATTCACTACGTAAGTGTATTAAACCTGTTTGTTAAATAGATTTGGTTACATTATTTGCTCAAAGTGAATATCAGCTATCATCAGCCAGTAAGTCATTGAGTCCATCTTGTTTTCTCAGCCTCTTTTTTTCCCCTCTACCATCATTCTCCTCTTCATCATTCTTGTACTCTGACTCATCTCTGAGAAACACCCCTGAAACTGTTTTTTTTTTACCATGCCTACATTACATTACGGAAAACAGACTTAACTATTTTTTTTTTTGTTCGTGTTTAGTTTATTTGAGAGAGTCAATGTTCCAAAGATAAATGATAAGTTGGACGCAGATGTCCAGGACTCTGAATGCGATGGAATAAGGAGGAAGTGAATTTCTGTGGAGAGCTTTAACCTTGCTGGACAAAAGACATATACTTCTACTTTACTGAATGTTTTAGCATTATTCCTTAACAGCTTTCTAATTATTCCATTTTGAACAGTTTCAATGGCATTGAAATGTTTCACTTGGTGATTATTCAGTTTGACCTAATGTCACCTGATGAATTGCTCCACAGTTCAGATCAGTGAAGCAATGCACCCAACTTGGAAGTGAATCAAGGCTATTCAAGAGCAACGTTTGTTTCTAAACACTCCAACATTTTCTTTATTATGCTGAAAGCCTGTAATATCTTCAAAATTTGTCCTCTAAACTCTCAAGGTTGTACAGTGAATGTATAGCCTGTTAGGTATTATTTCTTTTGAATACAAATGTGTGTGTGTATATACAGTATATATGTATATGATACGATACAGACAGTCCGTATTTATCCTTTATCCAATATTGAGTGAAAATTTCACTTCTAACTGCAATGCTTAAAAAGCTATACTAAAATCAGTATTGCAGTGGGCATTTTTGTGTAGGACATCAAAATAGTAGATTTCATTTAAACCTCTGAATCAAAGTATTTAGAAAATAGTAAATCGTTGCTCAAACACAATCATTGATTGTCATATACAACAAGCAATGTTGATTGTTGCAGTAGCATCTGTTATTGTTCAAATTTAAATGATGAAAAGTGAGTCTGAGCAGCCCTGCGGATGTTTCAGATGTTTTAAGGCTGAAGCATGTAGCCAGAAGCAACAAAAGAGCCATTCGGACACATCCTGTGCCATTTGACTTTTTGTCAATATGAGAGCAGAGAATTTATTCATATTTCATGAATATAGATTGCTATGAGTCATACTTTTTACTTAAGTAAAACTGCTTTTGGCTCATTTAGAAGGTTAATTCAGGCATAGAAACATTTCCTATTAAAATAAGACCAGAACAGAACTTGAAAAAAATTGCTGCAATGATTCATGAGTACGTTGGCTCTGCATTGGTCTATTTGGAAAAATGAAACCTGTCAGAGAATCCAAAGGTAACACCAATGAAGCCTGACAAGCAACCAATGTTGATTCAGTAGGAGGAACATCTCAAAGATCTTGCTCTAGTAAAACCATACCCCATCATCTGAAACCCATTTTTTTGTGATCAACTAGAGAGAGCAGTAGTGACAAAGTTATCAACCATATTTATTGAAATCATTATTAAAAGCCACAGAACAATCTTTCTTTTACCAATTACAATTACTGTTCATGTCATAAATCACTTAATAAAATGACCAAATATTGTTTAAACGATCAGCAGCTGTTATTCACCAACTTTTGTCTATAACAGCACTCAAATTATATATATACAGTACAGACCAAAAGTTTGGACACACCTTTAAATTCAATGAGTTTCCTTTATTTTCATGACTATTGACATTGTAGATTCACACTGAAGGCATCAAAACTATGAGTAACACATGTGGAAATATGCAGTAAATAAAAAAGTGTAAAACAACTGAAAATACCCCTTATATTCTAGTTTCTTCAAAGTAGCAACCTTTTGCTGTGATTACTGCTTTGCACACATTCTGCATTTTCTTGATGAGCTTCAAGAGGTCGTCACCTGAAATGGTTTTCACTTCATAGGTGTGCCCTGTCAGGTTAATAAGTGGAATTTCTTGCCTTATAAATAGTCATGAAAATAAAGAAAACCCATTGAATTAGAAGGTGTGTCCAAACTTTTGGTCTGTACTGTATGTATATATAAAAAAGGGTTTTACTGTTTAGAATAAGAGGGAGAAAAAAGAAAAATTATATATATATATATATATATATATATATATATATATATATATATATATATATATATACACAGTTGTACTATTCAGGGCAACATGGTCAGCAGCTCTACCATTTACAGTGCTGTCCTAAATAACCTCCCTCGAA
This sequence comes from Xiphophorus couchianus, assembly GCF_001444195.1. Classification (NCBI taxonomy): domain Eukaryota; kingdom Metazoa; phylum Chordata; class Actinopteri; order Cyprinodontiformes; family Poeciliidae; genus Xiphophorus; species Xiphophorus couchianus. The sequence goes on along the minus strand of NC_040234.1, from coordinate 12,066,600 downwards.
AGCTGAATAAACAAGTGCACCTTGCTTCATGAGACAGTAATGACTCAGTGGACGGATAGCTGGTTAAATGTTGCCAAAGGCTATGCAGTCTGTTTGAGATAAAAAAGACTTTAGTTGAATGATGAAATAGCTTATGCAAAAATAACTTCCTTTAGCGCAAGACTCAGGTTTCATTAGCATGAACGAGTTTACTCAAAACATTTTGCTGTCTGAATTCTGATTTTGGATGACCTACACTGTGTTGCTTTTTTGTATTTAATATAGTCTAGTGTTACCTTGCATTTCAAGTTGTGTGTCTTCTTTGTGCTGCTTTGTGTTTTAGGGTTGGCAAAACGAGTGGGTGCAAGACTTCTGCTGGCCTCTACATCTGAAGTTTATGGAGGTACGAAAGGTCAAACTGAACCAGAGCTGGTTTTACATTTTAGAGTGGATGCTGGAAGATTGTGGAGGCATGTAATTTATTCACAAAGGTTAAGGAAACAGAGTGAGGATGTTTGAGTATATTAGCATTTTGACAGACATAGAAGCTGCTATGTAAATGTTCTTGAAGTATCTTAGTGTTTTTATCCCACTTCTGAATTGAGTTGGGATCATATTTTAGTAGCATTTCTTTTATTCTCTTTTATTTAATTTGTTTGATTTGGGTATGTTTGAGTTTGTTTTTGCTTAATACTTGAAACATCCATCGAGCCATTGTTTTTAATCCATTGATCCAGCTGGAGATCTGGGCCTAACTCCATCAGGCCAGATAAAAGGGTAAACCAGGTTGCAAGTCCAATGCTTAAACCACTAAAATCTAAAAATGTGATGATGAAATAAAGGGCACACAGAAAAATAAATGAATTGAATTTGTTTTAGCGAAGTCAATTAAAGGTTGACTTTATTGCATCAACTGATGACAGAACAACACATGTATATTTTTTCCAGGTAAAAGAGAAATTCATTTTGTTACAGTGAAACCTCAAAATATATTTTACAGACTTCAGTAGTAAGCTTATTGAACTCCTAATTTAGCTAAACGACTAATGGTGAAATTATCGCTTTAGATTCAGCTTTTTTTGCAGATCTTCAGCAGCAACTGGAGTTGTAGGTACAATAAATCAACAAAGATGAAAGTCATGGAAGAGACATTTAGTTATCTCTCAAGCTTTGAGGGAATAAAAAAGAAAGTCTTAAATATACTGAAACCGGCAAGGACCCCGATTGCACAAAACTACTTCATGGTACTAAACCAGTCATTTCTATAATAAACTAATAAATTTATTGAATGCAGTCTTAAATTGATACTGAATTTCTAATCAAAATCCCTCTGCTTATATTGCACAATACTCATACAGTGGATTTAGGAAGAAGAAATTATTATTGTATCAGGCTAGTAGTCAAGGCTGGTTCTTCTGAGGCCAAGGCTGCACACACCAAGGCTGAGTACAGACCAGGAAAAAAACAGCTCAAGACTGGTTTCGAACCTCCCAACCTTGCTGGTTAGGATGCAGTTTTCTAAAGGAGTCATCAATGATTTATTTATGTTTTTTAAATTAGATTTGTTGTGGATTTGTTACATCTCATATCAAACGCTTTTAATGCACAAATCTGAAGATGAGGTTTCAGAAAGTCCGACAATGAGGCTGTAATCTGTTTTCAGATGGATCGATGCTACTACGTGCTTCATCTCTTCTGTCTGTGCGCTGTCAGTCTTCTTCTTTCACACCAAGACATTTTCTAGTTCGGCTTATTTAAAGAACGAATGTTGTGACAGCAGGTGAAAAAGCTAAATGGTTTCCTGTGTCAATTATGTGAAAGTTAGCAGCTCTGTCAGCAGCCATTGTGCACCTAAGAGGGTTATCTGCCGAGCTGTCGATGTCCAATTTTTACATACATGAAGTCAACTTTTGTTAAAAAATCTGACAAACCTGCAACATTAGGCGTACTTTAGGCCAAGTAATTTAATTAAAGCAAAGGCTTTAACATTTTCCTTGAAGGATAATGACTTGAAAGAAGCGCTTGTTTCTGATCATTGTCCATTTAGATTTTGGACCATCTTTTGTGACTCTTTTTGCCTTTCAGCATTTAACTGCAGTTTCCAGCTGCCATCTATGTGCTTGATGTTTGACTACCTAGTGGTTATAAAAAGATGCGTGTGTGTTGTATTAATTGGTTTACTAAAAAGTCTACACATCTTGTAAAACTTGCACAAAAATGAGACTGTGAAAAATCGTTTCAAAGTTTTCCACCCTTAACCTTTCTTATCCAATTCAACTGCAGAGTGGTTTCAATACATGAAGGCTGAACGTATAAAGCAAAAAAACCCAAGCCTGGCTAAAATCCTCTAAAACCTTCGCACAGGGCCGATGCGACAAGGCAAGGCTGCTTGGAACAGGGACAGGGTGCAGAGGTCGTTCTGTGTGGATGTTTTTGTCATTAGCTTTTCAGAGATGGAGGTCTCTTGCAGCGTTCTGCTCCTATCGCAGTGGTTAATTATTTTCCATCATGCTTGTTATCAAAGCTGATTAATAAAATGAGCTGCAATAGCTTAAATATTAAGTTGTTGCACTGGGATGTGCATTTTTACCCTAAACATGTTGAAACATGTGTGCTGGGCAAGTGGAGAGGCTTTTATACTCTGCCTTTACATTATTGGTGCAGTATTCTCCAAAACTTGGCACACGTAGAGGTATCATAAAAATGCTGGTACAGGCAACCCTTCTAAAATCATAAAAACACCTGAACATCGGGTCACAACACAAAGACTGATCAACACTGAACATTACCAAAAGAACATTATACCCACAGTGAAATATAACTTTTGCAGCATTAATATCTGCACTTAAATTTTTTTCAGACGAATGGGGTTTATGAACAGAAAATACCAAAAATACCAGTGGTTTTTGTCCTAAGCCATTTAGGAGTCTGCTAAAAATACAAAAAAACCCAGGAGGGATTCTATTTTTCTGCATCACAGTGAGTCCAGTTAAAACGTCCAAGCCAACAAAAGAATGACTTCACGAGGAGAAAATGTTCGAATAGCTTAGACAGAGTCACTTTCTAAATCCATCAGAAAATCTGTGTGATTACCTGAAACTGCTCTGGACAAGAGATTCTTGGTACATTTTTGTGAAGCAAAGTGGGAAAATATCTCCAGGTCAAGCAGGGGAATGCTAATCTTAACAAAGAGGTTTGAATGCAGAAATCATTAAAAGTATGCCTTTTTGTCTTTCATTTGAATTATGCACATAACTAGTATAATTATAAAACACACAATTAAGCCATAAATGTAATGTAAGGCCTAAAGGCCAATGATATGCTGTAATGTCTGCCTTACAGCATTAGCAGCAGCTGTGGTCATAAGTGTTGTTTTCTTTTATGGTGGCATACTTTGCAGTACAGCCATGATTAAATTGAACTATAATTTCCTTCTTGTTGAATCAGGCATGCTAAGTGATTAGATATTAAATGAAATTAGTTTCAGTTAAATGAATTATGATTTTTTTTTCTTTGCTAAGGTGAGAGATCATCTGGAGTAAAAACCTGTGTTTCATTGTGGTGTACTAATTTTATTTTTCCAAATTACAAGCATTAAAAGAATCTAGTCGAGCAAGATGTAAAAAATAAATAAATAAAACTTTTGAAGTTGTTGCTTTTTCCATCCAAGAAAGTCTTCAAGTCCTCTGATCAGTAAAGATGAAGAAGCTGTCTGTTGTAGTCTGACTGTTCTCCTTCAGAAAGTTTTCGTCTTCAAGCCAAAGATGAAGAATAGTTTGAATTTCTTGCTTTCCAAGGAGTTTCCAACGATCCAATTAAGCCAGTGGTGGAGAAAGGAAAGAACTAGCCTGCAGTTCTTCAAACCCTTTGTTTCTAGAAGATCCCAGTGATGGGAATAATGGCAGAAAATAAACTGTTACTAACAGTGTTACTTTTTTCAGTAACAAGTAATCTAACAGATTACTTTTGCATCATTACGTTGTTTTCCTTGTGAAAATAAGGATCTTCTATGTGTTGATCTTCAGCAGATGGGAGATCAAAGCAATGCTGATCTGACCAGGAGTTAAGGGGAGTGAGAAGAATCGCATATGTGCTGCCAATTGGCTGAGGAAGAGTAACGTAGTTATTATAAATCAATCAGCAGCAGGCTTGGACGGGCGTTAACACACAACCAGCGATCATAATGAGCGCACATAAACAAAGCAGACAGAAAAAAAGACAAGAAACCCCAGCTGCAAAGCATAGAACAAAGAGATAAAATTCACATCGAGTAAATGTGAAAAGTAATTTATGTCCCATTAGCAACGTTGTTCTTATATCAGTTATGAGCAACTTGAATCTCACAAATCACCTCTCAGTATCCAGATGCTTTAACAGAGCTGGCCACCAAGAATGACTGTGTTGATGCTAGCAGACGCAGCTTAAACAAAGGCAGTATAATCAAGTAAGCTTGATTTACTGCTACTGTGCAACCACAAGATTAGTGCACATGAAAAGCTTGAAAATATCACTTGCATAATAATTTGGAACACTGTGTACTTAATTCATAGAAGGAAGGGGAATGAGATATTCAGATGAATTCTGGTAGATGTCCTGCTGAGTCTTCTCTGATAAACCAGTGAAATAGATACTCTATGAATTATGAGGTGGGTTTTAACTCTGCAGGCTTTGGGATCTAAGTAGCCCAGGGGTAGATAGCTGGTTTGCTATAAACCTCCCATAGTAGGAAGTGAGTTGGGAGGGGATTAGCACTTCAGGAAAAAAAAAGTGGGAACCTCTCAGGTAAGGGAGTTATAGGGAAGGGATGCAACACCTTGCACGACAACACAAGGTGCAAACGCCAATCTAACAATCTTGTATTCAACTTATTCCTGTGTGTCTGCTGCATTGTGCTTTCTTTGTTTTTACAGTCAGGCATAAATTATATCTTCAGACTCATGGCGGGGTCAGTTTGAGTGTCTTGATGTTGGGTTACAGCAAGTGCCTCTAAGAAGCATCTTGTTTGTGAACGGATAACGCAATTAGCATTCAGACGAAAAAATAATTTTAATTGCTTATATCAGTATTTCAGTCTACATACAAAGTTTAATTCCTTCAAGGTTCTTTTAGTTGATCTTTAAACACTTAAAACTTTCAGTATATGTTGAGTAAAGGTGTTTTTCTGTAGAAATCAAGAATTTAACAAGCATAATTTTGTCTAAATTAAAAAGATCTAAAAACTTGTCTTCATTTTTTTTCCCCCAGATCCAGAGGTGCATCCCCAAAATGAGGACTACTGGGGCCATGTGAACCCAATTGGTCCCCGAGCGTGCTATGACGAGGGGAAACGTGTAGCAGAGACGATGTGCTACGCCTACATGAAGCAGGTATCGCAACTCATGTTGGCTCCTTTTTTTTTTTTTTTTTTTTAAGTCAGGCTAATATTGATGGTCAGAAACTGTCAGCTCTTGACGCTGGAGGATAAAGTGTCATCTGTGGATATGGTTGAAATTGTCTTTATTTTTTGTGGACTTATCGAGTATGATTGGAAATTGAAAACAGTCTGGAAAGTTGTCAATAAATTAATTGTTAAATGTGTTACTTTCACAAGCTTCTGAGCGATGGCATTAGTAATTAGTTGTTTTGAGATTGAATCAGTTATGAACTCATGGAAAATTATGATGCACAACCTTCTGTGAGGCTTGTAATCATTTGATTTATGTTGAGCCTTTTTGATAATGACCTGAGTGACAGCAGCCTTTCATGATCAGATATGACCGACTCCTTTTGCCTTTCCTTCAGGCAGGTGGTATTTATTTATCTATTCCCGTCTCCTGCTCCTCCTCAGCTGCTCATTATTTTTTTTCACACCTGCTAGAAAAATTCTCGGAAACAGCTGCCCTAAAAAAAATCCCGGCTGACAGTCTGGCTGTGAGGATGGACAAGAATATCGCACATCACATCTACCGTCTAGTCATATAATCAAGTCATTAACATTTAAAACGGGAAGATGGAGCGAAGACTGAAGAAGCACAACTTACACGGCTGATTTAATTGTATTATTATTAGAAATGATAATATATTTTCATTTTTTAATGATTGCAATTTATTATCCCTGTTATAGATTGTGATTATTGATGGTTTTGCTGAAAGCTACTGACACTAATATTTAGTTGTGCATCTCTGCGAATATTCTTCCATCACAAAGATATGAATAAATGTGATATTTTCTTAGCATTTTGGACCTTACATGATGACGGGTGAGGCAGTGACTAAGCTGCCTGACTGAATGTCACTGGGTCAGAAATCTCCAACTTGCATCAGTACAGTTACATGTGGCTCTTTAGATCCTCTATTTAGGCTCCCAATAACTTTGGGAAAAATATACCACCAAATAATTAGCAAAATTTTAACATATAAAATTTTGCAAATTTGTTTCCTGGATTAAGACGATTGTTTTTTGTTTAGCTTTTTTGCATTATTTCTTTTATATAAATTGAATAAATTCAATGAAAACATATATTAACCCTAAAATAAGAGAAAGTATTCTTAAATTAGATTTCTTAACAAAATAAAGTCCCTGTAGTAGTTTTTGTAAAACAAACATAACTTGTTATTTTTGTGGCTCAAAACAAATGTTTAGTTTGACTGCAGTGAAAAATTGCCCTAAGGTTTGAATAGGTTTCTTAGATACTGTTGTTTTATTATATTGTGCAGTCTGAAAAAAATTTTGCTTCTCTATTATAAATGTCTTTTTTTCCTAAACTTTTTGCTGACGCATAAAACCGTGTTAGGGTTAGAATATCTAAACTCCTTAAAATAATTTGATTGTGCAAGGTATTTCTTACATTAAATATAAAGAAGAGGTGGACAAGACCGTGATTGTCATGTTTTTTTTTAATGGACTTTGAACATTTTCTTCTTTAGCAGTTTCTCTGACAGAGAAACTGCAGCTGCTAGTTGCTTTAGCCACGCCTGAAGTTGGCTTTAATGACAAAGATCATCATTTACACTCAACGTGTCCACACAAACACTTGTCAGTACATCTTGAGCGTATTCTATTTACCGTGCCCTTCATCTTCAACGTATTGAATTTGTTTACGAGTCAGGTCTTATGAATTTCATGATCTACATTTTCAAGAGAACGATCTACATAATTTTCATGTTTTTATTCATGCATTATTCCCAAATAGGGCTCCACTTAGCATTCAAAGTGTTTTTCTTGATGCATGAGGCTGAATTTAAGAAGGCCACAGATTATAAAATCAGAGTTTTTATAATCGTTATCCATCACGAAGGAGCTCGCATTAATTTACTGCTTGTAGTAGGTAAGGTTTTAGATATTTACCAAAACATAAATTGGGAAATTAGATTTCTCCTACATGTCTAATGCATTCAATTTATGTGATATACATAATATGCTTCTATTTTTATGAATGGGATTGTTATCATAATTGCGTCTTTAATGAAAGGTAGCGATTTGTAGCTTGTGGGTATAAAACTGGGGGGAAAAGCTAATTCAGGTTCATAGCCTTGTCTTTTTATTTTACATCAGGCCAGTATGTAAACACGATTTCTCATCTTCTCTTTCAGATTAAATATTGAGGTTATTTTGTTTTGTTGTTAAAGTAATTTGTTAAATGGCTAAGCAATCAGAATTTGTGTGCAAAGTTTTGTTCTTGTTGACTTTTCCTTCAACACAATCATAAAATATGTTATTACCTGAAGATGATATTACCATGCTATAGTCAGTCTTTTTCTTTTTTTTCCTTTTTTGGGAAAGGTTAAATGCGGCCAGGTGTTCTCCCAATCTGCTGACAGGATTAGTCAGGGTCTGTTGTGTTTCTGCAAAACAAAACAAATAAGCATAATGTAAAACGTAATGTTATGCATATAACTACTGTTCCCTGAAGGAGAGGAACGAGGTACAACACATAGAGTATGGGATATCACGCCCTGCGTGGCCTAACTGAAGACACCTTTAATCACGCCGTAAGACAAATGACGTGTGATGACGGGTGGCAGGCCCCGCCTGCATATAAATACACCCCCATCACAGTCATTATTCAGTTCGATGGCCGCTCTTCACCGAGCCAGGCTGACTGGCGGGGCAGAAAAAAGGTGTTGTACCTCGTTCCTCTCCTTCAGGGAACAGTAGTTATATGCATAACATTACGTTCCCTTTCAGTCGATTCACTCGGTACAACACATAGAGTATGGGACATATATACACGCCCCGCGGAGCAGCCATCAAACCTAAGACAAAAGTACTGGACTAGTTTGAAACCTCCAACCCAGCAGAAAGAACAGAATGAGCCACAGAAGGGGCTGTCACATCCAGACGATAAAACCGAACAAAAGTGTGCGGTGAAGACCAGCTGGCTGCAGCACAGATGTCACTCACAGGGACCCCTCTGAAAAGGGCCCAGGATGCCGCTACACCTCTGGTTGAATGTGCTCTCACACCATGAGGTAAAGGGAGGCCCTTGCTGATGTAAGCCAGAGAAATAGCCTCCACGACCCAATGAGAGAGTCTCTGTCTGGAGAGAGCCTTGCCTCTAGCCGGATTGGCAAAACACACAAACAGCTGATCACACAGTCGCACATTCTGAGTACGATTGATGTAAAGTCTCAGTGCACGCACTGGGCACAGAAAATGCAGCCTTCTTTGCTCTTCAGAAGCAAAAGGAGGGGGATAAAAACTAGAAAGCTCAATGGTCATTGTGCTGTAATCCAAAGGAATCACCTTAGGGAGATATGCAGCATTTGGTCTTAAGGTGACCCTTAAACCATCAGCTGAAAACTGAACACAAGAGGGGTGCACCGAAAGTGCATGCAGGTCCCCAACCCGTTTTGTAGTTGCCAAAGCAAGAAGCAGAGCTGTCTTATATGATAGAAATTTCAAATCAACCAACTCAAGGGGCTCGAAAGGAGTGCTACAAAGAGCGTCCAAGACCACAGTAAGATTCCAGGAAGGAACATTAGATTTTATCCCTGGTCTCAGTCTACGGACCCCTTTTAAGAAACGCACAGCCAGGGGATGAGTACCTGGTGTCCCTCCATCAAGACCAACATGACAAGCCGAGATGGAAGCCAAGTAAACTTTAATTGTGGAGAACGAGAGACCCTTATCCACTAGCTCCTGTAGGAATGTCAAAACATCCACAATGGAGCACTGGAAGGGAGAAATGCTTTTGCTGTGACACCACTGTTCAAAAACACGCCACTTATACGCATATAACCCCCTCGTGGAAGCTGCTCTGGAGCTCTGAATGGTTGCAACCACATCTAAAGGAAGGCCTCTAGCTAACAAGCTGGACCTCTCAGCAGGTAGGCATGTAGCATCCACAATTCTGGGTGTGGATGAAATACTTCCCCCCCTGCCTGGGAGAGGAGATCCCTGCGGGCGGGGAGTTTCCAGGGCTTCATCACCAGCAAGCTGATTATTTCTGCATACCATGACTTTGCTGGCCAACGAGGGGCCACCAGAATCAAGGACAGGCCCCATCTGCGTACTCTCTCTAGCACTGGCAGAATCATTTCCACTGGGGGAAATGCATACAGAAGCACATTGGGCCATGGGTGAGCCAGGGCATCCACTCCCAGTGGAGCGCTGTGATCCGTTATGGAAAAGAATAGGGGACAGTGGGTGTTGGCTTTGGTGGCAAAGAGATCCACTGAAGCTTTGCCGAACCTTTGCCAAATCTGTACAACCACGGATGGATGTAGTCTCCACTCCCTCACCAGTGGGCCTCCCCTTGACAGCAGATCCGCCCCCAAATTCAGGTGTCCTGGAATATGAGTTGCTTTGACAGACAGAAAATGAATGCTGCACCACTGCAATAGTCTGTGAGATAATTTCAGCAAGGGAAGTGAATGAGTGCCCCCTTGTCTGTTTATGTAGGACACCACAGTGGTGTTGTCTGTCCTTATCAGAACATGCTGGTTCATCAGAACCTTGCAAAAATGCCTCAGAGCTAGCAGGACAGCTCGCAACTCCAGGTAGTTTATGTGGAGCTTGGATTGGGATAATGTCCAGACCCCCCTCACCGCAACGCCATCGCATATTGCCCCCCACCCCTTCAGAGAGGCATCTGTGGACAACACTTTGCGAAAGGACACCCTGCCGATTGGAGACCCACGGTATAGCAGACCGGGCTCTCTCCATGGGCGAAGGGCTGACATGCAAGAAGCAGTTATCGTCAGCCTTCTGTGCAGGTGCCGTGACGTGCACAGCCGGTGAGAGCGTGTCCACCGCTGTATTGGGCGCATTTTCAACAGTCCGAGTGGCACCACTGCGATCATGGAGGCCATTATTCCCATCAGCCGCAAGACAGTCTGAAAGCGCAGTTTGCACCCCAACTGAAAACTGAGCTAGGCATCGATGAAATGCGGTCACACGATGCTCTGAGAGACGAGCTCGAGCTGACAGGGAGCATATTTCCAGCCCCAGGAATGAGAACTGCTGACTCGGGTTCAGTGAACTTTTTTGAAAGTTTACCGAGAAACCCAGCGCTTGAATGTGGGACAGCACCTGCGGCAGCTGTTCTGCAGCCTGCTCTCTGGAACTGGCTATTAAAGCCCAGTCGTCCAGATAAGCCAGAATGCGAATTCCCTTTTCTCTGAGAGGGGCTAGCGCTGTCTCCACAATTTTCGTAAATGTGCGAGGGGCAAGAGACAGACCGAAGGGTAAGACCAGGTACTCGTACGCTATTCCCTCGAAAGCAAACCTCAGAAAACGTCTGTGTTCTGGGTGTATTGCCACGTGAAAGTAAGCATCCGTCAGATCGATTGTTGCAAACCAATCGCCTGGGCCGACTGCGTTCAAAAGTTGCCTCAGCGTCAACATTTTGAATTTGAACTTGCGAAGGTGCTTGTTTAACACTCTTAAATCCAGGATGGGACGTAGCCCACCTCCCTTCTTCGGAACAACAAAATAGCGGCTGTACCAACCTCTTTTTGCTTCCGAAGTGGGAACCACACGCACTGCTCCTTTTGCCAACAACGTGTTTATTTCGTCTCTCAGAACTCTGGCTGCTTCGGTCCCCACAGTTGTGTTTATAACTGATTGGAACCTGGGCGGTCTTATCCGGAACTGCAACCGGTAACCCGTAGCAACGGTCCTTTCTATCCATGGGGAAAGTGCGCATGCGCGCCAAAAGGGTACGCGTGCAGCCAGACTGTTGACCTGATGCACTGTTGGGGAGGTGCTGCCCTCTGCTGGGATGGAGAGGAGTAGCTCCGTTTGACTGTTGTGCACGCTGTGGCACACAGTGCTTTGATTTTGATTTTTTGGCAAAGGAATTGCACTCTTTATTGAAACATGTGGAACAGTTACACAAACATTCAGAACATTTTCTCTCGTTTCTTGAGAAACATTTAGCCCACTTAAACCTGGGGCTGAGAGTGCAAATTGTATGTGCGTTGGGGTGTTGTGCTTGGGAGACTGTGTTAGGAAAACGCAGCGCCTCTTGGGGCTGGAACCCTGAACAAAACAAACAAGATGCCTTTTGCGCATAAACGAATGAGTGGCGGCAATCAGGTCTCCCTGCTTCTGATGCCCCTCTGTTGTCACGCCGTCTCACGTCGTCAGGATGACTGAGGCTTTTTCTTCCGAGACGTCAAATCTCGTTGAAAACCCGGAGGGGGGCCTTTGCTCCAAGCCGACTGCTTTTTCAACGGCTGTAAAATTGTAGTGTTCAGAGCTGCGGGGGGTGCTGCTCTCTTAGGTGGTGCCGGTGTCGTCACCGGCTTGCGTGCGCTCATGTTGGACCTGGACCTAGCGTCACGTCTGGGAATGATGCAACGAAGAGCTTCAGTTTGCTTTTTCTTAAGCTCGAACTTCGCTTGGATTGCATCAAGGGACTGCCCAAAAAGCCCATCTGTTGACACCGGCTCATCCAGGTATATGGCCCTGTCCCTATCGGGAACGTCAGAAAGCGTTAGCCATAAGTGTCTCTGAGCAACCACTGTGGAAGCCATCCCCCTCCCCAGTGAGAGCGCAGCACAGCGGGATGTGCGAAGAATATAATCAGCAGTGATTCTGATCTCATTTAAGAGGGGGATCAGATGGCTATCAGGAGGCATCTGAGCCCCTAGCTCGGACAAGCACATAGCTTGATAAGTTTGAAGCATGGTGGCCGAGCTCAGGGAGCGAGCAGTGGTTGCTTGAGCGCGATAGGTCTTCTCCAACTGAGATGCGGAAAACCTGCATTGTTTTGAGGGCAAGGTGGCAGAGCCGCCCACACCATGGTTGTATGATGGCGCCAGGTAAGCTGCCAAGGACGCCTCCATCGGTGGTAAATTAACCAGACCCGCTTTGTCAGCACCCTCCAGGTCCACATACTGCCCGTAGCCAGGCACTGTAACACGCGTGGACAACGGTTTGTTCCAGGACGACGTTAGCTCCGAGACAAAATCTGGGAACATGGGCAGGCGGTTTTTAACCGCAGCTGGCTCCGTCGGAAGGTAGAATCCAGTGAAACGGGACACCTTCTGAGCAGGAGGAGGGGTGGGCCACTCGACGTCTAACTTATCAGCTGCACGACGGCAAAGGGAAAGGAACGATGTGTCGTCCTGACCCACCGCGGATGAAGCGGCAGCAGATGGACACTGACCCGCGGAAAAGTCGTCATCATCTTCCGAAAGACTGTGACTTTCCAGGCCGATGTCTAGCACGTCATCATCACCCTGAGCCTCGAGGTGATAATGAGATGGCGCTGCGTCCTGTACCGTTTCGGCTAACCCGTCCACATACTCCATATGGTCTGCCCAGCTGGAAGCAGGGGCTGCCCAGCTGGAAGTGGAAGCTTTGGCCCCTTCATCCTCGTCAGACTCGGACGAAACCGGATTCCTAGACTCGGACAGCAAGGGGTCTTGTTGTGACACGGTAGCCTCTCCCAGCACTTTCTGCACAAACTTGACCCGCCGTTCAAGCGTGGAGCGCCGAAGCTGGCTACAAAAAGCACAAGCGGTCGGCTCCGACAACGCTCTTCTGGCGTGGACAATTCCAAGGCAGACGGGGCATGCTTCGTGCTGGTCCTTTTCGTGAAGCGTGAAGCCGCACTCCTGAGGACAGGGGCGAACGGAAGACTTCTGCTTCGCCATTTTTTGCTTCGTGCTCATCCCGAACCACGAAACCAAAAAAAAAAGTAAAAAATAGACAAACCGAAGAAACAACTAGCGCTCAGCGGGTAGACACGCTAACCAGAAGGCAGCAGTAGCTAACACCAACAGGAGCAGTTAAGCTAGTTTTGGAAAAGAAAACAAGAGCGATGCTATCTAGCAGCAGCTAGAAAGCACGGATTTGAAGTTAGGTGTTCTCAGCGAGGTGAAGAGCGTAAGAACTGAATAATGACTGTGATGGGGGTGTATTTATATGCAGGCGGGGCCTGCCACCCGTCATCACACGTCATTTGCCTTACGGCGTGATTAAAGGTGTCTTCAGTTAGGCCACGCAGGGCGTGATATCCCATACTCTATGTGTTGTACCGAGTGAATCGACTGAAAGGGAACAAACCTTGTTTGTTTTTAGATTTTTTTAAAAATTTGTATAGATAAAGTTTGTTACGCTAATGTAGAGTTTGCATAATTGCTCAGCCTTCACCCTGTGCTTCTTCCTGGAAATTATTCCCTCAATTTAAAAAAAATATTAAAAGATTGTATACTAGAACATTGTAAACTATTCTTCCAGAAATTGTTTGTGTAACGTTGGGTAAAGGTGTAATTTAATTTTGTGTGGCGATGAGGTGATTTTAATTAAAGCAACCTGAATTTGTTACAATATTCCATAAACCCATTCCAGAACATTGACAAAGAAAAACATTGACAATATTGACACTAAATATATAAAAATCTTTCTGAACTTGTCAGGTAGAATTTTCTTTCACAATTTATTTCTTACAAACCGATCAACCTCTACGGTACGTGCCTAACGTTTAACATTTACGATGAATAGAAAGTTGTACAGCCATAAGAGACAGATTTAGGCTGACATTGCGGTTTGTGTGTACCATAAAAACATAACTCACTAAACAACAAAAAACATTAAACTGCAGTGGCAAAATAAATGAAAAGTAATGAAAAGTTGCAATCCATTCTAAAAATGTCAATGTACCAGTTATTGTTAATCAAAGGCAACTTTGATGGTTGTTTTAGTCAGTACTTGTTGATGCAATACAATATTTTCTCTAAGCCTCTTGGTTCCTGCAGATTAGATGAATAAGGCTGAGGGAAATGGAACCATAACTCCCCTTCCTCTGTATTTGCAGGAAGGTGTGGAGGTGAGAGTGGCGAGAATCTTCAACACGTTTGGTTCCCGGATGCACATGAATGACGGACGAGTCGTCAGTAATTTCATCCTTCAGGCTCTACAAGGAGAACCTCTCACTGTATGTATTTTTGAGCTTTTTACTTAATCGGCTTTCAATTCTTTCCAGTGATAAACGAATTTCTCTCAGACAGGATTTTTGTTTTTTCACTTGGTGATTGATATGGATTGTTGAGCTTGCAGCCACCTAAACATAAACTTCTATAACTTAGCAAATGCAGATGGGGGTATTTTTCCAAGGAGATGTGTTTTCTATCGACAAATAGTAATACTACTAATTTATATTCTTTTAGGTGTACGGTACTGGATCCCAAACTAGAGCCTTCCAATATGTAAGGTAGGAAATTAAGCATTTCTTTTGCCTTTTAATCCAAAATATTGAACCGTTTAGTATCATAATTTAAAGATTTTTACCATCGATTGTTGGTTTTTTTTTCTAACCTTGTATTTGGTGGTTTTGTTCCCTAAAACAAGTGTACTAGAGTAAAACAGCTTTTTTCTCCTTTTGATGTATAGATTAAATAGGACATACCGGTATGTTGTTCAGTGAATTCCTTGAAGGCATTTGTAATCGGTGCGAGTCAGACTGAAACAGCTTCAGGTCTGAGTCAGAAATATCAATATTTTCCAGGTTCAAACAGTAGCTATTGGTTTGTTTGTGGAGGATGAGGAGATTAATTTCAACAATTTGACAGAGAGAGATCAGAGACACAGAGCGTTTGAAGTCTTCCTATCTCATCAAACCATGTACCTGCTGCCCTGTGTGACGTGTGTGTCAACAGTGTTTGGTGAACTTTTATATTAATGCATTTTATAAAAATAAATAAAAAGCTTCACGCCTTTTGGTAAACCAATATTATGTTCCCCCGATCTCACATAAAAAAAGAAAATAAATTGGCGTCCACTTAAACTTGTCAAGAGTGAAATGGTGAAATTTCTAGAGTTTTGTTTTATTTGTTCAATATAAAAAGATTTCTACATTATAAAACTGTAATTATACTTGGACATTCCCAGCCTTCAATCAGAATGGCTTAAAAAAATACATTCATGTGATAAGTTTGCTACATAGAGCAAAAAGATCATCTGCTCTCAGTTGTTGTGTGTTAGCTCTATTTGTCTTAAATATTTTCATGTTTATTTTGCTCTGTTGGCTTGGAAAAACAGTTGAAGTTTCATTTATACTTCAAGGGAAAGTGTCCTGCTTATGAAAAAGGTCATTTTAAAAGGCCCAATTTCTTTGTGTGTGTTTTTGTTTGGACTCCAGCCTTTAGTTTGCCAGTTCTCATGGCATTTCCAAAACAGAGTTGGGGTCTTGAGTATTTGAATTTAACTAAAGCTGCAAAAATAAATACTTAAGACTTACTTAGATGAGTGCTTTAAAAACTTGAGATTTGACTTTGACCTGAGGTATTCAACAAGATAAGAGTAGCTCAACCAATCAACCTTTTACCATCAGTAAATGTGCAAGATTCTGTGTTTATAGGTGCGTTTGACTTAATAACAGGTCCTATTCATAAATCATTGATACAACTTTCATGCTTGGCGGTAGCTTTATGATAAGAACCACACATAACTCACTACCAGAATCTATTTCCTGATTCACGGACTGGCCTTATTGTTACCAATTTTCCAGTTCTTCAAAATAAAAGCACTGTTGGTTCAGAAAATTGGATAACTTGTGTTAATCCATTTCAAGTTTTACAAGTTTTATCTAAATGTGAGTGCACTTGTACATCTTAATGGGATAAACATTGTATCTTATTTGATTTCCAAAACTGGTTCAAATGTTCTGTAGGGCTGCTTTCTGTATCATCATTACAATATCAATGTGTCCAAGATTATAATAATACGTCTGCTTTAATACAATACTTGGTAGGTTATTGTCCTTTATATACCATACATGCATGCTCTGTGCATTGCATAATTGGGCTGTTTGAATGGACACAAGCTGCAGCTCTGATGTTAAACAAAAAATCACAACATGTTTAATCAATAAATCCCAGCTAATGATTTTTGGCGCAGTAATCATGTTCTATCAAGGACAAACATTTCTTTTCAATAAAGTAATGGCTGAAGCACCTCAAAAGATAATTGGGATTATATTATTGTAAATTACAGCTTTTCTTTGGACAACAAATAATTATGCTCAGAAATACCACAAACTAACTTTAGCTGCTTTTCGATAGGGGGATTCTGCGTTTAAGCTCCTAAAATTGTTTTGATTTACAAAGTCAGCTGCAACCATCTTATTAGATTAAGGAACAAAGCAGTTTTCCTGGAACAGTACAAAATAAAATTGCCACAATCGATTCAGTCTTTTAATAACCAGGAGCCTCTAAATCACTGCAGGCGGAATGTGTTTCTTGTTGCACCACATCCATCTACGCATTTATTTCAGATATAATTACCAAGAATGACAGCATAGCATTCAGTAACCTAATATTTAGCATCAGTTCAGTGACAAAGAGCTCCTAAAGGTTTTGGTACCGAGCGTGTTGCATAAGGCCGTTTGCTTAGAGCTTGAGTATCATCTCAGATTTCGTCCATGAAATTAAATGTGTAGCTTGGCAGTCAATACGGTGATGTTATCTTCCTCTGGCATTCCAAGCGAACTTTCATAAGCAGAGACTCTGTTCTTTCACTCATCCATCACATCTGTGTCAATTAACCACTCTGCTCCCTTTTAAGCCTTTTCAGAAGCAGTTTAAAGCAAAAATATATTCTACTTTTAAAGTGATAGTTTCAACAAATACCAGTGAATAGAATTTCAAAAGCTTTAGAGAGATCTGTTTGAATACTCGGCTCAGATCAAAACGTTTCAACATTTTAAATTCTAAATAACATCAGGTCTCAGTAGGAAAAACCGCTTAAATGTTGCACCAGAATAAGACTGTGCAACAGGCACTAAGTGGTGCTAAGTCCAATTTTTATGAAACTTCATTGGTTTCATAAAACTAATGAATGGTATTCATTAGTATTCATATTCAATGAATAGTAATTCAAAAAGTATTTTTGGTACTTTGGTTTTCTTCTTTTTTTTTATGTTACCGAGACACTTCACTACACCTCTGGAAATGTAAGGAGTATATGGAAGTGTAGCTTTTCAAGTTATCCCTTATTTTACTTATGATTAAGAAAATTTGAGAATTTTCCCGAATAGCTATTATTCCTATTAATAGCTTTTGCGTTGATTTATATTCAGATAATCTTCATCTTTGCCAAATCATGGTTCTGCTTTGCAAAAGTTTTTCCAAACCGGTCAGGCTTTGAGGTTGAAAAAAAAAAAAACCTCCACAGGGTTTCTGTCAAAGTCAGTTCTGCTGTCAGATTTCTTTTACTGATGAAGGCATTTTCTCCAAGATTTTTGTTGTAACTTGGACTCCGTGTGAAGCTGTAAAATAAAATGCCTCATCTTCAGTTTTCTTCCAGACACTAAAGATTTGGGAACAAACCTGTTCACAGTCGTTCATAATTTCATCCAGGGTGAGGGTGGATGTGATGAGCTGTTGCCCTGGTTAAACCTTACCGTTTGGAAAGGTTTAAAATGTTTAGGTCCAATAAATCATAACACTTTCTGGAGATGACAGACTTCACTGTCCCAAGCTGTTATTAATTCTGTATGAAGGAATGGGTCAAAACACCAACAAACAACTGTGAGGAAACCCAAAACACCTGACCCAAATTATACATGTTAAAATGCATTTCAACCGTATACTAAGGAGATGTACAGTACAGACCAAAAGTTTGGACACACCTTCTAATTAAAATGGGTTTTCTTTATTTTCTTGACTATTTATAAGGCAAGAAATCCCACTTATTAACCTGACAGGGCACACCTATGAAGTGAAAACCATTTCAGGTGACGACCTCTTGAAGCTCATCAAGAAAATGCAGAGTGTGTGCAAAGCAGTAATCACAGCAAAAGGTTGCTACTTTGAAGAAACTAGAATATAAGGGGTATTTTCAGTTGTTTTACACTTTTTTGTTTAGTGCATATTTCCACATGTGTTATTCATAGTTTTGATACCTTCAGTGTGAATCTACAATGTCAATAGTCATGAAAATAAAGGAAACTCATTGAATTAAAAGGTGTGTCCAAACATTTGGTCTGTACTGTATGCCAATTTATTCTGGCATTTATAAGGATGAAAATATCGTAATCCCCACCTATCCAAAAGTATTAGTCTGATTTACTGTCAGAGTGAGGGAAAAATGTTTTGTGTCTTTTTATACAGTGAAAGTAAACATTTGGATTAAACTTGAGTTTCGGAAGCACATTCAAAATGGATTTACTGATTAAACAATCTATAGCATTTTTATTATACAGTATCTATAAAAGTTTATAATTTTGATGTTGATGAAGCTCTTTTTTTTTTCTTTTTTTTTTTTTGCAGCGACCTGGTTAACGGCCTCGTGTTGCTGATGAACAGCAACATCAGCAGCCCAGTCAACTTGGTGAGCAACATTCTTAAAATCTGATGTACAAAATTTATTCTTCTACAAAATAGGAATGGAAGCGTTTCTCGTGCCTATTCACGTGTATGTCGCTCACAAGAATGATTTAATGAACATAAATGTTGTAATTTCAGGGAAACCCTGAAGAGCACACCATATTGGAGTTTGCCCAACTCATCAAAAGTCTTGTTGGTAAGATGGTAATCCCTCTCGCTGTCAGTGTAGGCTTCTGACCCCTGTAATCCCTCATTCACGTTTATCTCTTGTACAATTTTCAGACCAACACAGAATAAATTATGTAGGACATATGCATGCAAAAGCTATCACGACTCGTATTGCATTGAGTGAAAACCTTCAGAATCTTCCTGTCACTGTATGTGGCACATAGATAAGTTCATCTGAAGGGAAAGGAAGAGAGCGGAACATTTTTACTAGGTAATAATGCAAAAACCTGAGATCAGTTTGTTCTCTGCTAATTTATTTATTTTTCTAAAGCTGCAGTTTAAAAAATAGGAAGAAAAAAATCTCTTAAAAGTTTGATGTTATTACAGTTTTTCCCCCCTGTGAACATGTTATTCTCTGTCCCTAAACCCATTCAAATGAATCCAAATGCGCATCGCGGACGCGCAGTGAGCCGAAGTCAGATCCAGTTTCTGTCGGAGGCCCAGGACGATCCCCAGAGGAGGCGACCCGACATCCGAAAAGCCAAGATGATGCTCGGCTGGGAACCCGTGGTATGTGTGCTGCACGACATGAGCTGTTCTCATCCACACATGTAGCCTTTGGTTGTTGATAAAAAGTTGTTTTAAAGCTCATATGCTAAATCCTTGGAGGCTTTAAACTGTGAAACTGAAACGGACATGAAACATGACTGTAGAGGACAAGCCTCTACAGTCATGTAGATCTATATATAGTGTTTGAAAGTTTGTATATATACGAACTTTATATTGTGTAAAGCTTGTACACAATAGTAATAAGTTAGCGAAGCTATATGGGAGACACAGGGTGCATTCACACCAGCCCTAATTAGTCCGCTTTAACCGAACTCTGGTTTGCTTCCCCAGAAAGTCTGGTTCATTTAGACCAAAACCTAAAATCCTAGGTCTTGGTTCAGTAGAAGTGAACTCTGATGTGGTTTAAATATGTATGTGAATGCCAAGCAGACCAGAGACCGCTCCAAAAGCAGGAAGTGGACTATAATGCAGAGTATTTTGGGTCAGTGCAATCAAACAAACGTCTAGTCTAGCGCTAGCGGCATAAATGGTTTGTCATTTTTAACTTACCATCAATCAGGACTGGTTAAGTTTAAAATCCTCTAACTAGGTATTAAATTAAAAGCTAACCTCTCTTTCATCAAAACATGAAGTTGTTCATTTACTCAAAGGCCCACTTCAAAAAACCACAACTCTCTGTGTAACTAAACCTGTCTGTAGCACATGACGTTTTTATACTAACAGAGTAATAATGTTTTGTGTGAACAGGTGCCGCTGGAGGAAGGTTTGAACAAAACTATTCAGTATTTCAGCAGGGAACTAGAACACCAGGCCAACAACCAGTACATCCCCAAACCTAAAGCTGCCCGCATGAAGAAAGGAAGGCCCAGACATAACTGAGCAGCAGCGGTCTGCTCTGCCGAACACTCCTCCACCATCAGAGAGGAGCTTCTCTCTGATGTACCCTGCTGAGTAGAGCACTTTTTGGAACAGTGTCCCGTTTTGGGTCACAGCGGCGGCGGCGGCTTTCTCTCTGAGCTCTCTTTAAAAGCGGATGATGCCTTGTGTCGGAGCGGCAGCTGTGATTTGGTGAGGTCTCCCTCCATGAAGCTTTCAAAACTGATGGACAAGCCTGAATCAAAGAAGCTACCTGCTGGAGCGGAGGACTGGAATTCCAGCCTATGTTTTGGGAGTATATTTTCGTGGATTTCGTGCTGTTCTTGCCATTTAATACAACGCCATGAGAATCTTGGCGAGCAGCTCAGACCTCGCGGAAACGAATGGCGTTTATCAATTTCATGGTGTATCGTGTCTGGAGAGGAGCCGTCCGAGTTTGTTTTCCCACTGGACGTCTTGTCAGTCTGCCAAACCCGTAGCGCACGGCAGGTTGTGGACAAATTCTCCAGCTCAACAGTTCACGGCGCCATAATTGTTTTTAAAGATATTGTGTTTGTGAAATTTTCATGTCACGGTGTGCAGTATCATATTGATGTGAAGAGGCTATTTTAATAAAATATTTCCAATGATTTGCGTGTGATGTTGCCACTTCAGTTCAGAACGTTCTGCTAAAAGCTTCAAAACTGATTTCTAATTAAGATCAAAAGAACAGAATATGTAGTGATAAGAAAACCTGACAGTCAAAAGAAATGTTTTATGTCTGCAGTTGTTTGGGCTCCTAAGCTGTTGTATATTTTCACACTGAGTGTACAAGAACTAAGAAATTGAAACTTAATCAAGTTATTTATCTCAACAAATGAAGTGCCTTTGTTTGGATGAACTTCTGTAATTAAATTGAATTTGAAGTGCAGCAAAACATGCACACCAAAACAACTGAGGTAAAAAAATAAACCAGGAAGGGTTAGAAAACTTAAGGTTGGAGTGTAAAACTGTCTTCCTTTGGTGAGCTGCTTTTGCTTTAATTTATTTTTATTCTTTAGAATCTGCTGTTTTTAAAAATAAAAAATTAAACCTAGAACTATCTAATTGTGTAGTTAATGCAAAAGAAATGTATCAATCTTAAAACATTACTGATCTGCTAAATGTTTAATATGAAGGTAGAAAGACCCGAACATGAAACTTATTTTTACTGAATCAAAGCCTCGATCTTGTTTGTTTTATTTAGAAAAAAAAATTAAAGAATAATTTTTATTTAATACAAAAGCATCATGGGTGGTTCATGGAAGAGATTGCTCTCTTTACAGTGACCGAATATACCAAAGAAGTTGGCTTATAGGGAAAGTACTATGGAAAAGTTGAGTGGAAGAAAAAAATCCACTTCTGAAGTAGAGAAGGGAAGGGTTTTTCAAGGAAGAAAAAGTCACTTAATCAGCACTGCTGGAGGTCCAGCATGAAGTTGCTACAGCTGGTGGTGATTAGAGAAGTCATGGCTGGTTTTGGCCACATTCAAAGTCAGTACCAATGTCTGCTTTAATAACCATATTATCTCTCCCTTTTGAATTTGATTACAATTAACTTCTTGATGAGCTTCAAATGAAGATGACTCAAGTTTAAATAGTAAAATCAGGAGACAAAAGTCAGCACAAACCTCGTCTTTATTTCTATTAAAAGCCAGTGCCCCAAACTTGAGGCTGAACAGTTTCATTTATTGTAGGAATACAGAAACACTTGCAGGGATTTACTGACGGATGCAATCAAAATAAGTTGGCAGGACTCCTGTGAAAATGTTGGCAGGCATTATAGCCATCATTTTTGCTTTAGCTTCCATCACAGCTGGAAACATTTGTGTGTGGGCGATGTTAATAGTAGTCGTAGTTGACATTTGCCCCGTGCCTGTAAGAAGACCTTGGCCCGATGGGGGCGTTTTCATCGTAGTGATGCTGTCGACCCTGGTCGTGGGAGCGGGCGTGGTCCATCCAGTGCTGCAGGTCGGCCTCCAGCCTCTGGCGAGAAAAAGACATCCCAGACAGATCAGGTTCGGTGAACTCAACAACAGACAAACCAGCAACTGATAAGACGTCCACTGACACTGACAGGAGGCAGCGCCATGATTAAAAAAAAAAAAAAAACGTATGAAAGCCAAACTTTGAAAAGGCCAATCGTTTGACAGCTTTGGCCTTTTAAGGAAGCAACAACCGATGGCATATGTACGAGGCGTGATGTTCAGTGAGTGTTGGTGAAGTGCTGCTATGGCTGCCTGTAACTTGCTGTCAGCTGTTGGAAACAGTCGCAGCAGGGGGTTTATTTTGAGCGGTCCGCCTCCCTCCCTCCCTGCTCTTATCTCTGCTCTCTGTTCCTCACCGTCTCTGGTGAAATCATGGTGGTCAGTGACCTGAAAGAGAGCTGAGTCTGGATCAGTGAGTAGCTTTAAACTTCTGTGTGAGAAACGGCATTCATGTTTGTCACACAGAAGTTGAATGCCGTTTCTCACATAGGTTTTCATCTGTATTTATTATTTATTCCAGTATGCTGGAGTATGCAGGTGCTTTCTATAGGGGATTATTTAGATGAGGCTGATGTTTACTCTGTATTTTATTTACTATGTGCTTTAAGTTTCAGTTTCTCTAATTCTAGCTTTTTTAAACTCTTTAATGTCTTAGATGTCTTGTTAACTTAAAGTTTAAAAAAAGCTAGCAGGACTCTTGTGAAAATGTTGGCAGGCATTATAGCCATCAATTTTGCTTTAGCTTAAAAGTCTTGAAGCCCTTTAAGCTTCAAGACTTAAAAGGACTTAAAGCCTTTTTAAAGTCAGGAAGTGCATGCTATTTGATAGAGCACAAGTCAAATTGGTAAAAGCTAAATCGACCATAATTTCATCCGAAAGAACTGAATCTTCTTGACCTTGCTGTGAACTCTTGACTGTACAGTCAGTCTTGCAGTCGTGTCAAATTTAAACCGTAGAGACGAGAACAACTTTCCATCTCTGCTCATTAAGTACATTTTATTTTCTGTATTCTTGAGGAAAGTGCTCATGTCTGGTAGCTACACCAAGAACTCATCGGTTTTTCAACAACAACAACAAAAAAGTAAATAATAGAAAATTTACCTGTTCATCAAATCCCATTTGCATGAACTGCATAATCCACTGCTGGACGTCTGGCCTGCTGCGATCCCAGACGTTCCTCTTTGTTCTGCTCAGCTTGGCCAGGAACTCTTGGGCCTTAGACGAAGGGATGGCAACCGAAGACTTGGATGGAGCATGTTCAGCTTCTGCCACTACATAAATTAGTGAAAGAGGGAACAAATTAAAAGGACTTCTTTTTTTCTGATGTGGGTCAGTTTAATAAATAATAAATAAAAAAAATTGGTGGCGTCTGAGTGTTACCATTTCTTTTCACTAAGATCTTCTGCAGGCGGTTCTCGCTGGACACGTCTGCAAAGGAAGCCAATCGAAACGTAAGAGGTTTGAGTTCAAAGCCATTGTGATCTGAACTCAAATCAACCTTCACATCCAGGAAAGTGCTTTGCTGAAGGGTGCTGAAGCGCTCAGAAACCTTGAACCTTTCTACTCAACCCATTCTTTGCCTGTCATGTCTCCACAATGCATCCCTCTGATCAACACAACACGTTAAGAAAAGAGGGGGAAGAACCTGGAGAAGCACTTGCAGTATTTTCAGAAAGTCATTTATTTTGAAACCTTGACACATTTGTCTCACCACGGAAACAGTATAAGAACATAATTTCAGTTTCATATTAACAGGTGAGCAGACTTTCGTTTTTGATACATTAACAATCAGGGACATTGTTATTCATTATGTTAAATCACAGTGACAGTGTGAGATTTTGGTTATGTCTTGTTTTGAGTATGTAATAAAAGTATCTCATTATACCAGGGATGTCGAACTCGTTTTCATTTTAGGCCACATCAACATTACGAATGTCCTCAAAAGGCCTGTTGCGACAGAACACGAGGATGATTGGCAGCACTAAGTCCCTCATTCTGGATCTGATTGGTTGTTTCTGACAGTTGTGCATTTCTACACGTTGCAGAAGCAGCACAGAACGGAGGCAGAAGCACTTGATTTTTTTCACAGATTTTTTTGTCTCATACTGTCAGGACATAGGGACAGTTTTAACAAGTATATAAACAACATATTTTATAAAATTACAGCTTTAATTGACTGTTAAATAGCTTTGTCCAAATTCGATGAGAACTTAAAATTCAATATTATTTAACATATTTTCACATTGGTGTAATTTGGCAGTACACAGTCATAAAAACTGCTTTGATTTGATTTGATCAATAAAGTAATAATCACAAAACTATTATCGTGAAGATCCTATTTGTGTGGCCTTTGAAAAAAGTTTTGGTGGGCCTTGAGTTGGACACGTGCACTGTACCGACATTTTTTATATCTTCACAGTTTATCGTTATTGAATGATGATTTTTGATGTTTCTGTTTCTCCTAGATTTTTTGTTTTGTCAATTCAAGGGGAACTGATTATTCTTGCTTCTGTAATTAAATTTAAATAAATTCTATATTGATGGGTTAAATATTAAATGGCATATATTCCATATTGGACTCATATAATATATGTGAGGTTATGTAGGCGATATGAGGATAAATGGATAAGGAGTGGGAATATAAAAGGTTTACCCTTCCCCCCACTTTCTTGAATATGTTAAACACGACTTGACGTTATGCTTCAAAGCTGTTAGTACTCAGAAAGAGAAAAAGAAAGGAAGAAAGAATCTGGATGTAGGTTGCAATAAAGTGAAGTCCATGCTGCAGATTTTAAAGTATTTTTAAAGTGAACTATTTGCTCAGATCCCATTTTCCTTCTTTTGCAGAGTGGATTAAGCCTCATTTAACACCCCTTTAAGGTGGAAGGGGGTAGAAATCACACCTTCAGATGAGCATAGTGAAGACAAATTAGACTTTGGACGGATGAACACGACGAGGCAACTTCATGACGCCTTTACCTTTAAATCATGTGTTGTACGCTGTTCTTGTCATTGGATATTTCATATGAAACAAAATATGTTCAAAATGAAAATACATTATTTTACTCACAACAAAAACCTCTGTTTATTTAGTCTATAAAAGCATAAAGAAACTAGCTGGCAGCATATTTTGTGCTTCGAAAGATGCTAAAACGGAAGAGAAAGCCCAGAAAATAACTTGGTACGTCCAGGGGAAGAAGTTTTCAGCTTGTTTGCTTATGAATATTATTGATGCATCTGTTTCCTGCTACTATTTCAGAGCCCGGAGGAGCAACTCTGCTCTGTGTTCAAAATACTCTTGGACCAGAGGCAACCAACAAACAAATCTTCCACTTCACCAACTTGGATGATCTTTTTTTTGTGCATTTGCACTTGCAAATGGCTCAGCTATGCTCTCAGAGAGTTTATACATGGATTTAATCGTCTGGGTTTTAAAACTCGAGGCAGACTGAAGGAAATCTATCGCAGAGTAAACTGAGCAGCTTAGACATCAGCTCTAAATCTCAGTCCGTCTGCCAGCGAGCAGAACGTGTTCACCATGTGGTCGGGGTTACAGATGGAGGAGATTAATTATAACCAGGTTTTTGTGCAGATGAATTAAACGATAAAGGAACAGCTTATTTCTTCAAAAGTCACTCACACAAAGGCAATTAGCTTAAATAAAAAAGGTGTGAATAAATTTATCCCCAGCTGTCGAAAAGGAAATTAATACCGGTATGTTTTCTTAAAGTAATCAGTGGAAATGATACTTTAAAGACACATTAATGTCAGAATTTCTAAAAAATAAAAAAAAAGGAAAAAAAGAGCTGTGTTAAGCTGAAGATAGATTTTTTTAAACCCTGCTTTTGGAGCAGGGTTTCTCTTTGAAAAGCAAAAACTATTTTTGGCTCACAGTGAGATTCTGCAATAACAGATGGATTTATTGACTTGGCATTTCGCTTTCAAGGGTTTTTATTGATTGACTTTAAGAAGTGGAGTAGCACAGAAAAGCATTGCAAAAGTAAGAACAGAATCAGCTGTATTGGCCAAGGTTGTGTGCAGAAATAACTAATTTGATTTAGGTCTCTTACACTCAAAGTGCACAATCAGCTTTAATTTTTCACTTATTTATTTTCATCTTATAAATCTTGTTCGAATAAGATTTATTGTATTATTCAAACATGTTTTAGAAACTTACAGTAGTAATTTTGTGCACGTTTCATGTAGCTTCCTTCCACACAATGCACTTTCAGGAACTAGACAGAGCGGGGTTATCGATCAGGGAAAATACCTCATGAGTTTCAAGAAGGAACCTGGTTGGTTTCTGGGTGGATAATTAGAACGAATGTTCCATAGAAATATCTGATAAGTACAAGTGACTTGTCGTTAAGGTCTAACTATTAATTATTATTAATATATTTAAGTTCTACTGAAGTACGAGTGGTCTGATGTTGTACCAATCTTTGTGCCTTTATCTATGTAGTATCACCATGGTTATCATTAATCCTTCCGGGTTGAATGCCTCCATGTTATTCTGGAGAACCTTGTTATTTTATAAATATAGCTTCCTGTTGCAAGAGTGTAGCTTTTACAAGCCATAAATCACAAAAATGCTGAAAATTTTATGCCCCTGATTTGATGTAAGTTCTTCATACCTTTGCCTACTCTGAGTGTAATATTTTTATATTTAACATTGAATGGAGGTTTTCTTCTTGTAACTGGCCTGCCACTGTATAGCGCTTCATTAACTCCAAGGACTCCAAAGTTGCTCACAGTGTGACAACTCGGTTACGAATGAGTTTTTTGTTTTTAATGTATACCATTTAGCATTTCAATATGTCTTTTTTTTGTTTCACTTTCAATGCAACACTTTTTAGTACATTTATTTCAGAGTCACTGTTGATATTTTTAACTACAATGATGTTTTTTGATGCTAAAATTTCCCTTGAGAAACAGAAAGAAACTTCGGAAATCCAAACCATACCGCTGAAATTTAGTGATCAAAAGAAAAAAAATGAAGGTATTCTAAAAGGACAAGCTTGATTTCTGAACTGTTTCCCTTCTCCGTGTCAGACTGGATTGACTCTGACGCAGCCTGGGCCCAGATGGTCTCGGTTATGTGTGAATTATTCCCATGCTCGCCTCCGTCTTCTTTTTAATCTTTTCTAAGAATTTCCTTCTGACTTTGACTCATTTGAACACAATTCATGAGTTCCTGGAAATGCAGTTCAGGCTTATAATTAAAGCTAAACCGTGACGTGACTCTGGCAATAACATAATATTGACTGGGATGGATTTTTCCTCTTGTCAAATATCAAAGCATCTGGGTTTTACATGTTTCTCTACTTTAAACTGCATTGATAAAATGCACATTTTGAGGGAGATGCATGAATTAAGGCTCACTCTATATAAAATAAAATTGTTGCACTATTAGAAATTAACTAATTTTCTTCTCCAAGAGCAAACATGTGTCCAACCACACCAGAAAAGGGAATAAGAAAAAAAGAGAGAGTGGGCTAATGTGCAGAATAGACACAAAACAAGTGAAACCTCACTGAAGCAGAAGAAAAGCCAAATAAATATTGTAGAATATGCTTACCTCCGAGAGTTGTAAGTGTCAGCAATGCAGCCAACCCAATAACCCTCAAACAGAGCTGCTGGGAAGCCATCTTGTACTCACTGAGTCTTTGTAGGACTCCTTGAAGGTTCATAAACTGCTAGACGACCAGAAGGAGGGGAGGGAAGGAGGCTGCACAGACTTTCCAAGTGGAAACTGGCCTGTGGCAGTGGAATGTCTTTTACCTCCCTGCCTACGCAAATAACACTACAACAGAGCTTTTTTTTTTTTTCTTTCTTAAAGGAATTTTGCATCCAAAGTAATTTTTCACGAATAGACATGCAACAAAAGGAGCAGGAAATGAAGGAGAAAGTGGGATAAATGCATTTTAAAATGCTGTGATCTTCGAGTTCTTAATCGTGCAGTGCTATTTTTTTTTCCCGCAGGAAACGTTTTGCATCTTTTGAAGGAGTTTGATTGTGTGAGGACGTGTAAGGGAAGTACCTTGAGAAAATATAGGCTACTCTTTTTAGAGAATGAAAAGGAGATGCAGAAACCGCCCACCAGGATCCACTTCACTTACCAGATGACTTCAGTGAGACTTTGGTAAATGCACAAGAATGGTGTTCTTTACAAATCTAACCAACCATTAGATCTGAGAGCTTCGAAGATGGATGGGGTCAGCAGTATCTGAATCTTCCAGGGATTCAGATGCCTGGCCCTGTGCATCCAATCCTGCAGTCCTGGGGGAGAATTCAGAAAGTTTCCCAGGTAATCTGTTTGACTTGTATGTTGTGACAGTACCTTTATGGCAAGAATATATTGATGAGCGCGATGATGAATGGCCACATTCAGATTGGGCCAGCCTGCAGGAGTAGGTTGAGTGTGGGTCAAACAGGACAATTCTACAGTGTTTGCAGGTGACGGTCTTTCAAAAACTGCTGCATTACATAATTAGGAAATAAGTTAATAAGTGAGGAAACGGGGATATTTCTTCCTATTAAGGAGGGTAATGCCAATCAGACTGGAGCATATGTTTAGATCATTTTATAGCAAAAGGTTATAGATGCTTAAAGGCCAATTTTAGTCTAAATACCAATGGAAAATTTACCAACAGAGGCTTAAAAACACACACACACCCACACCCACGCCCACATATGCATATCGTTCACCCGTAGCATTCAGTGCCAGGCCTCAAGGGCTGAAGTTCAGCTTTGTTCAGTTTGATGATTGTTTCACTACCAGGCCTCTGCAGACATGCTGAGGAGGTAATTCAGTCATTTAAAACCGCTGTGTTGGAGCAGGGACTTTGTCATTTTCATACCTGTAGTTTTAAAGAACTGCCAAAATGTGATTCTTTTCAAACCATTCACTGTGTCACCCGCTCTATAAATTGTTTTATTCCACTTTTTCAAAAAAAGAGATTCAGACGAGGGGTGTTTTCACACCTGATGGTCCGGTAGATTCGGTTCGGTTGGGGATCAAAATTGCAACATTTGTTACATTTTCACCTGGTGCGGTTCACTTTCACACTGCATTGTTACTTTAATTACTGCTGCTGGGTTTACCTCACCACAAGATCATAATGTGGGCTTTTTCACAGCCACTTCTCTCTTACATCCAGCTGGATTGAGACGTGGTGCTTTGGAGAAAGTCAAAGCAGAAACCAAACTGTTAATGACCCTTCCTGTTATCTGAACATTCGCAGGAAGAAGGAAGTGAGGTGTTTGTTCATTCAGTGGATTTTTTTTAACCTTTATTCCTTTATTTAATCAGGTAAACCCCGTTGAAATCTAGATCTCATTTTCAAGAGGGACCTGAGCAAAAATTTGCAATACATAGCAACCTGGTTACAAGATAAAAACAATTAATACATATGCACAAGTATAAAACAATAAAAACAATTTAAAAACAATGACACTGTTTCATAGAATCTTGTTGCCTATCTTTAAGAACTGCTCGAAATAAGTCCAGTGAAATCATTTCCGGCATCTTAAGTTCAGACTGCAACTGATTCCACGCTGTGGGGGCCAAAACACTGAATGCCTGCTGAATGAATTTTGTTCTGGTCAACTAGGCCACTCCTCAGGCCAAGCGAGAAACTCCACCTCCATAACAAAATATGTATAATTTTTTTATACGCAGTTGAAGTTTATTCCTGTATATGCTGAAAATTAAGAGAAAATCCTGCTTTGATTGAAAAGTGAAACCCAGTTGTTCTGGAGCTCGATAGTCTGCTGTGATTGTGCTCAATGTTATTCTCTAATTGGCAAATCATGAGATTATTATTTTTGAAAAGGGAAGAGCATTTATCATTCTTTATCAACTTAATAGCAATTTTCTCTCTGAGAGATATTTGAGTCTGTAAGTAAAAGATATGATCAACCACTGCTTCTGACTTTCTGTTCAAAGATATCTGTGGCTAATGAGAGTAAATGGAATGTCTTCATTCAAAGGACAAATGGGAACATTCAAGATTACAAATGAATCAATTGCCGGTTATTAGAGTGGGATTTATTAAAGGAGGGGAAAATATGACTTTTTTTAGTTCAATATCTTATTATTCATTCATCAAAAGCATACTTGGAGTGTTGCTGTGATTCTTTCATGCTTGTTTTGAATGAATCTCCCATGGCAACCATTCAGGGTGCCTAATCGTTTCTCATTCAAAGTGCTACTGATTTACTCAGAGCTCCTCTTGGATCTGCAGTTTCCAAGACTAGTGACAGCAGCAATTAGCCAATCAGCAATCACCTGGTGGAACTGCATGTCTGCTGAGCTCATCATACGGACTGCAACACTCTGTAAACTGCATCATGGAGAAGCATTGTTGTAACGAAGTGCTGAAGGCAGAGTGTCTGAAAGGGTAGGAGGTTCTTGTAGAGAATTTCAGGCCATCACATATGGCTATCATGTGAAATCCATTTCCTTTTTAGTCTTATTTGATATATACACCATTTTCGCAATAACCGAAAGTAACATAGTTACTTGATTGTGCCATAAAATGGTGCTATGTGGCTGGAAAATACATAATTTCCCCCACTTTGATGGTGTGCCACATGGCTCATTTATTATATTTCTGCTATCCACTCAGAGACTTACTTTTGCACATCAAGCTAGACATTTATGGTTGCATACTTCTGCAGAACATGTTCAACTGTAAAAGCTGGCAGAATTCACAAACTTGAATGTCTGTCATATCTTCTAATTGCAAATGGTCCATTTTTTTGTAATTCAGTAGTAAAGAAGGTCATTCTAATTTATGGAAATCCCCCTGCTAACACATAGTGATGAAGGGAGATTTGGTCTTTTCCCTAAGAACCTCCACTTTAATGAACTCCCTCTGCACACTGAACTTCAGACATCAACACTGTGCTTTTGAAACCAATTTTGAACTTTTTCTCTTAATATAATCCGATACCGTTTCATCACAGAACGCCCCGAGAAATTCAACTACTCTTTTCTACCAGAAACATTTCTTTTGTATTTTAAACGTTATGCACATTATCTCATAGGGACTGCTGACAGTGTGCTTGTTGATTAGGTACAACAGTAAATATAAAAGTAAAACCTATTTACAAGTGTTTTGTTTCACTTGTGAAATAGAGAAAGTGTCTGTCAGACAGCGGAGATGTTTGGGTTGGAACTACAAAAAGAGCCTGTCTGTCTCGGGGGTCGAACTGGAATGCAGGAAACCAGCAGCTGGCAGACGGTTCTGCTGCTTTCAGGGAGCGCTGCAGAAATGAAGAGCAGATGGCGGAGAGTCGGGATGCAAGTGAGCGAAATAATTAAAACGACAAAAAGGCTTACATGAATATGCAAACAAAAGTCTGATAATTCAGTGTTGCTGGAAGTGACCTTGTCATCTTTATTAAAAAAGTAATTTTGAAGCTTTTGCCCTTTCGCACGGCGCTCATCTCTGAGCAAACGGATCATTAAAGACGTGGACTGAACTGATCTGCTTCACACAAGGCGCTCTGTGAAAGCAGCAAGCCTCCGCTGTCGGTCAATAGATGTCATTCCTCATAGTTTTAGAAGGCCCATTTCTAATTACTGTCTTTTGAAAAGTTCATTGTTCTTGGATTCATATTTACATTGACAAGGATCAAAGGAAAAAACACAAAAACAGACCAGATGCCTGAATTCCTGAAACCCACCTACTGAGTATCGGAGAAGGCGCTTTAACAACATTTTACTTGAAGCGTAAAACCACATTGTGGATTCAGGCGCAGTAATCACTCCTGTTCCACTCAGTTACCGCTTGTAATTCTCTGACAGGAAACGGACTGGAGCGAGAAATGGGACTGACAGAGGGACTAAAAATCATGAAGGCCAGAGAGAGAAGTCGATCCTGGCGGGGTAAATATTTTCAAAGCCAGCTCCTATACCTTCATTTGATAATTGTTTTGAACCCACCCGTCTACATGTAGCTCAGCGTAGGCTGAAAAATCTTTTGGATATATGTGTGTGTGTGAGTAAACGCTCTGAAGTATGGAGGTCTTTCAGAATTTGCCCACAAACCCATGAAATGAGGATTTCTGTGTGAGCGACTTCCTGTACAAAGAGAAAGCGGAAATGTAACCCTCACATGTACATATGAATTTGTTTCCTCGGAAATTAGGAATCCGAACATGAAAGGATCAGATAAAAACACTTTGCACTTTGGCCCCTAAATGCAATTTCCTTCTGTTGCGCCTACACTCTCTTTGTCCTTGTTTGTGCGCCCATCGTTACTCTATCTCCTGTCGCTCTTGATTTGACTGGGTTGTGTGTTGTGACCCGAGGCAGCGTCCTCAGCACTGAGACGTCCCAGGAGCCTCTCAGACCTCCAGCGCAGGATGAATGCAAAAGTACAAAATGCTGTACAAAGAGGACAGATTTTCCTAAAAGATGGAGAGATTTTAATTGAACTTTAGGTCTTCCAATTCACTTCAAAGGTTCCTTTGAGGTTCAGAAGTCATCAGACTTTCTGGTTTTAAATCTCACAAGTCATCTGAATGAACACTTCTCATAAGGGAAGGTAGAATTATAGCAATGTAGCAGGAAAATGTAGAGGAAAAAATAAGTAAAATCGCAGAAGTGATACTTCTGACAATGTTTTGTTTTAATGCTTTATTGTTGTCTATAAGCAGACATTGTAATAAGAGCTTTACAGACTGAGTGTCCATTAGATTGACAGACGGTACAAAAAAGTGTTTCCTGTTTCTATTTATTTTGTAGATCTCTACAACTTTATCTGAGTGTCAATTCACCACTGCATATAGAAACGCAACACTGAGTATATGCACAGAACCGCCACCTTCTTGTGATGGGAGGTGTTTGTACACCTGAGATCCCGGCTGTCACGTTCAGTGTATTTTTCCTTCTAGGTAGGGTCTCTTGAACTGTCCTCAGTGAACAAGTTAGACTACTAAGAATCTCAAAGAACGACAGACTACAACCTAAAACAAAAACCTTGCCCATAGTGCTTGGTGAGGTCTGGACTGGTTTTGTCTTTGCTCCTGGGGTTCAACAGGGTTTGTGCCTGGAAGGAAGACCCCTGCATGTGAGTCCACCACTTGATCCTGGAAGAACATCAGGAATGGTTTGTGTACTTATGAGGAATGACAACCCCATATATCAACATACCTTTCCCAGGAAAAACTCACTCTAGGGTGTTGGAAATGCTTTAAACCATTGTCCACGTCTTTTACCTCACAGAGTTGTCTCCACCGGGGCTTATTCTTGTCCCCAATGTTGTTTATGCTTTTCATGGACCAGATCTCAAGGCATAGTTGTGGAGAGTAGATTGTCTAGTTTTGGTTGTCATCTTTTCTTTTTGTGTTTTATGTGGTCTTTTCTAGTCAACACCTTCAGGCTGCACTAGAGCAGTTTGCAGCACACTGAGAAACAATAAGGATGACAGTCTGGCACCATGGTTCCCAAGTAGAAAATGGTTGCTTGCAGTTTGCAGAACAAGACATAAATATTGTGTACCTTTGGAGGACCCACCCTCCAAAGGGGATTTATGGACTTTAAATCCCCTTTTTCCTGAGAACAAATGGGAACCCCCAGATTAAACTGGAGAATGTTGCTATGGAGACAGATTTCCAGGTTTCCCTCATGAACCATGACCGAGTCACTGATAAGAAGAACTCAAAGGATGAATATAAAAAATATAAATGTAGATAATTGTGTAATTATCTACACAATTAAACACAGTTTTAAAAAAATGTTATCCATTTTTTTAAACTGGCACAGATATAAACTCCTCCTCCAAGGTTTTTATTAAGATTTGAAGAAACCAAATAAAACCAGCTGCTAGATTTCTTTTACATTCACAAGCCTCAATGATACTTATATTTTTAGCTCTTAACATCAAAACACACTTCACAGCTCAAGTTTGGGGTTGTTGCTCTGAACTATGAAAACCCGACCTGCTGCTAAGGGGAGCGGTGTCCCAGCAGGTGGAGGCCAGACTCTGGATTCCTTCTTCAGCTGCCGTCCATCCAACCGTTGAAAATGTTCAAGGACCACATCATCAAATCGCGCTGAGATTCACTTGTCTGCCTCGCTTTTCCAGCAAAATTGAGACTCGCGGACGTGTTTCACTCCTCCAAAGCGATTTTAAAATTCCACAGATGCGTTATATAAGTGACATGATGCCAGTAGGATGCAGGCAGAGCAGAAACACAGAGATCATGAATACAGATGGGTTCTGTGTAGGATGTAACTCTGGAGGTTTGACCCAAAAAAAACAATTATTTAGTCGTACAAAACATGTAAAACAAAATCAATGTTTTCAAAACAGTGTCATTTAAATATTCACAAAAAAGAAAGAAAGCTGGATATTGTGTTTTCCCGCTTTAATAAATGAAATCATTCTTTTATACTTGCTTTTGTATTTATCTACTTTATCATAAATGTTGCATAGAAGTATTTATGCATGAGAACTAACAGAAATGAAAGAAATCTTATTTTTGTCTACACGAAACGATGCTTTGTTGCCTGCATCATGTCAAAATGTGAAGAAGATGAAGCAAAAATAGGAAGCTGCACTGCCATTCGTTTTGTCTCCCTAATATAGGACCCATGTAATGTTTTCCACTGTCAAATCCAAAGAGGACTGAGAAAATGTGGGTGAACACAGATAAAAAGAATCAACTCCCAGACAGGATTCACACGTGCTATCCAGACACAACATCCTGCAATTCAGTCATGAGCTACAATTTTAGTTCAACGCTTTACTTCATTTATTTTTGCCATCTGCTGAGCTTCTATGTTGGGATTGTTTTTTTTTTTTGTCTGTTTGTTTGATTTTTGAGGACACTGGCAGAGAAGAAGATTTACAAAACACACAAAGCTGCGAGCCGCAGCTGCTGAACAGAAGAAAAACCGAATTTGGCATGAAGATAAGGCTCATGAAAGTTCATAAAGTATTTCCAAAACCAGCAGGTTTGACTGACTGTCACGTTGTTATAAATCCAGCAAGCATACTAAAATCTCCCGAACATTTCTGTGTGACACTGACCAACATTATGTTAACTCAGATATGCAGTTCAAGGCAGGGCACATTCAAAGGGAGTCATTTAATTGGGTTTGGTTTGAAGCTCAATTAAAGTGAGGTGCGCAAAACCCACAAAACCCAAGGCAATGTCCAAAACCAAAGTGGAGGTCAAGAAAATGAAAAAAGATCTGCTTGGCTTGTCACAGCGAATGAAGACAAAGTAGCACTGGAGAAACGACACAGAACAGCATATATGGACAGAGCAGAAGGAGATAATTAGACAGAAGTGTGACTGATTGGAACAATATAAAGGAAGGATGGAATAAAAGAGGAGGGAATGTGACAGAATATAAACAACTCGTCCACCTCACGCTGCCTAGGCAGCGCCGGTCCAAGGCTGTTCAGGCTGAAGGGTAACGTCTCTGAAAGCACATCACACAAGATGCAACATGCGCACTCCCATAGACAGCAAGATATACTGTGTGTCACAAAGGTTCATTCTGTACTGTGCTGAAATTACTGTAATCTGAAGGTGATGGCAGCAGGGTGAAAATATGTTTATACCTTCTACTTTGGAAAGAATGTGAAGCATAAAAGATGCTATTTAAGACAATGCCAGAAGCAATTTTTTTTTCAGAAGCAAATTGATCTGAAATTATTCACAAGCAAATAGTTGAATATTTGGTTGTAGCAAGGTAAAATGTTAAAATCTTGCTTTCATCTTTCCTGGTGTTTTGTGTTGTTTTTAAACTGGTGGCTAAAATAGCTAATTTCTATAAAGTTTAATATTCATAAACCAATCTCATAACTTCTCAGAACCAATCCAGGATTTAAAAAATCCCTCTGTAATACTAAACTGTGTTACTATATTGTAGCAAAAAGAAACAGGATTGATTTCTAAATATTGACACATTCCAGCTGTGTTCTTGGCTTTCTTTGCCGTCTTGTACATCCATCGCTATGTTTATGTGTTTAATACTTATTCCTCGTTTGATTCTGATTTATTACTCATAACTTAATTTGTGGACTAATTTGCTTTGATTTCTGAGTTTGAACAGACCACATGAAGAAATCGTCTTAACAATTAGCCAGGTGAATGTTACAACTTGTAAGCTCAGACACTTTGTTTCATTGATTCTTTCTTTGTATCTTTGCTTGTTTACTTGACAAAATGATCACTTTCTCTTTCCCGTTATCAATGTTTCTGTTCAGTAACATCTTAAAAATATTACACTCTTTGCTGAATGGACTTTTTCAGGAGAGTGAAAGTGCAATGCAGCCCAATCTGAATTGCATTCTTGCCCAGGGTGTCGATAATGCAACTAAACCCAGTCCACTACGCAGTTTACTCATTCAGCACTAAATGACTGCTAAAATCCTTCTTATATCACTTTACACAAACAGATCAATGTTAAATCCTTTTCAGTTTATCCATTTCTGGCACTGACAGTGAGTCCAACAATACAGAGTCCAGTTTGATCACATTAAAATGTGATATAGACGATATAGAGATAAGACGAGCTGGAAACCTACAGCAGTTCTGCTTGTTTGGTGAATAAATTGTGAATGCTTCAGCGTCTTCTGCTTGGTAAAGTGATGCAAGAGCTTTATTCCCCTATAAGAAAACCACATGGGGTGATTCACAAAATTCAATTTACAAAAATATCGCTGTATGTTTTTTCTTACTTCCAAAATAGTTTCTGTTTCATGAAAAACAACTCAAGTTTTTTATTTTAGTTTTTGTGTTTCTGCATCAGAAGCTGCTTTATCACTTGTGAGCACATTTATGCTGTTTGATTCCTCTAAGAGAATGGTGTCGTTGTCTGTTGTACTCGGTTTTCAGTATGTTTATCTCGTCACATATGACTTTACAAAACAAACAGCATTCATACAGATTTACAGAATCCATTTCAAGGTAAATACATTTGAAGCAATCCCACCTGAATCAAGGTCATCTCCAGAAACATAACATTTCTGTATTCTAGCTGTATTAAAGCTTAGTAATTATCTTTGTTGACAGGAAAAATGCATTTTAATTTACTTTAGATAATGATAAGATGTTGGTGTGATTAAAAACCCTCATAGTTTACGTTCCAATGTCTCATATAATCACAGCATTAGGCATAACTCATCTTTAGAAAGCAAATCCACCTGGATTTGAGTGCAGAAAGTGCAAAATCATAAGAAAGAATATAAGTTAAGACCATTTCCATCAGCAGCAATGCAGCCAGGAGACGAGTTCTTGGTATAGAAGAACTTTTCACTTTGCAAAAAGAAATGTGTCAAAGAGGAATAAAACCTAGAGAGAAAAAAATAGAGCCTCCATTATGCTGTCAGTGCTTAGCAGCTGCAAATATTGAGGACCTGTTCCCTCTGTTATAACTCTTCGTCCATAAATAACGTAATCTGTCAGTCATTTTGGTTCTGAGGTGTCTGTGTTAGCTTGGAATGGCATTATTTAATCAAGCTCTGCTGCAACAGGTACTTTCAAAGCTGCTTCTGACGCTCATCAGTTCACACATTTACAGAAGTCTGTATTTCTTTGGTTGGAAAATAAAGGGAGGTGGAGCGCACACAGATGAACTGGCAAGAAAAGAAAAGGAGGCAGGTTGTGTTTGTAATAAAAGGGGAAAAAAAGCTGTCAATGTGATTTTCGCCGCACTCTTAAATGGCACAGACAGAACAGAAAAGTTGTTTTTTTTTTCTGGGTGTTACTCGGCGATGTCAGCATATGTTGTCATTTGGACGGATTTTCAAAAATCCTCATAGTGAAGTTGTCACTACAGTGCAAATTACTGCCGCTCTGGCTCTACACTTCTTTTTATGGGCTTCTTGCCACTACTTGATGCATCCTTGGCTGTGAAGTATAAACAAGTCTTGGCTTTTCAACCACAGTGGCTCCTTCTGAAAAGCCAGATCAATAAAAACATGAAAGTTTCACCCTTTCCTCGAGCAGACCTGCTGTTTGTCTGGTAGAGCTCTCGCTCTCCTGAACATATGTTTGTAAGACGGCACAATCACAGCCTTTGTCAAGCACTCTTTAATAGCCTGGCCTCTGAAGGAGTGCTGTAGATGTGATATTTGCTCTGAGTGTGCTTGAAAGGACTACAAAGTTGGTTTTGGTGTCTTCTGAGAGGTCTTATGGTAGAAAACAAGCAAATTACGGCGGGCAGAAAAGCGAATGAGAGTGGCACTGGAAACGTATGGGGGCAGATAGATTGAGGTGGTGTGCAAAAGGTGTGACAGATATATTCATCTGCAGAGAGGATTAGACTCTTGGCCCTCTTAAAGTCTGCAGTGTTGATGAAATCAGGTATAACTATTAAGCTATTATTGCTTCAGGAGGGCCTGGAGTGGATGGAGACCTCTTCTGAGGATGAGGCAGAAGATGAAGAAGTCACAGATAAAGCACTTTGCAAAAGTATTTAATGCTGTCACTAAAACCACAAACTTTAACACGTTTTATTTGTATTTTATATGAAAAATAAGGTAGAAATAAAGTGAAGTGGAAGGAAAGTTATACATAGTATAACTTCTTCCAAAATGTTTTCATTCATGCTACTAACGTTTGGTATCTCTGCCAATTTCATATGTCTTATTATTTATATACCTGTGATTTTGCTTGTTGTGAATCACTTTGGTCAGCTGAGGCTGTTGTTAATGTGCTATGTAAATAAACTTTGACTTGACTTGATGATTTTTCATATTTTTCTTCTTGCAGTTGCTTTAATCAAATCAAGTTTATTTGTGTATCACATTACAGTTCAAAGTGCCAAGAAATCATGAAATCAAACCAAGAAATCATAATCTGACATAAGTAAACTTTAGTTATTAAAGCTAAAGTTTAAGGTTTATTCAACTTTAGCTGTAATAACATAAAGCTACATAATTATTAAAGTTTAATCAGTAATACTTTTATAACAAATGTATGTCAGATCATGATTTCTTTGTTAATGACAAGTTGTCATAACTAAGACATTTTGAATAATGTCCACTTTGTATTAAAAGTGTCATGATTTACCAAATGACACTTTATGACAACAGTCATAAATATTCATGAAGACTTACTCATGTTCATAAAAGGTGTTATGTCATGTTTATGATGGTGTCATAACAGTCTTATTCACAACCCGTCAAATAAAGTGTTACTCAAAATGTCTCTAGAGATATATAGTTGCATGTAAGTCAATGAGTTCATGAGGACACCAGTGTCCTCGTGACCGTTAGCTAACCTCTGAATTGAATTTTTATTTTATTTTGGGGTTTCCGTTTCACACATTTCTTACACTTCATTAATGACTTTGCACTGCATTGCTCTGTTAGCACAACAAAATACATTGAAGTGTGAGGTTGTAATATATGATGGGCCTTGTAAGAATGAGCAACAACTGTTCAAAATATGAAGTTTTGCAGAAGATAGACTTGAGAAAATCAGCTACAACAAACAGGCAAGAACAACAGATCCCTGGTTTTCCTCAGGCAATGTTTAAACATACAGAAGAGAATATTTATGGTTGGCATTTGGAGATGTTGCTTTGACAGCAGCAAAAAAACAAGAATAAAGGAAACAGGAAAACAGTTCAAGCAAAGAGTTAGTAAAAAATAAAAGCAAAAAAAAAAAAACTTCCCACAAAAAATGAGAATGAATTCCGGGAGATAATGTAAAAATAAAGTAGCAAAAACAGTAGAGAAAATCTCTCCTTATGTTTTTAAGATAGCTGTATGATGGAGAATCAAGGTCATATGAAGAAAAAAATGAAGAGAAAGTTTATTCTCAACTTTTAAACTTTATTTCTGAAATCAAACATCTATTTCCATACATTTTATCCTGTAATCAAATTAAAATCAGATCTTGGGCACATAAATACAGGACCTGAGGAGTTGACAAAGAGATGCTGGCAGCAGATCCTTTCAGCATATTCTGCATGTATGCGTGGTTTTCACCCGTGCTGCAGATACTTAGTCAGAGTGTGATATGGCAAGATTGAAAGCCAGATAAATGCCTCGGCCCATTTGTCATGTCTCTTCCAAGCAGTTTCTGCAGTGTGTTAGGGTGCAGTGTCCTGACAGAGGAGGTCACTGCAATCAAGATGCGATTACAGGATGGCATCAGTCTTTATCTCTTGAGCAGCTCTTGGGTGACATCATTCAGCAGTGTTCCTGTTAGTCAAAGGCCTGAAAAGACCAGATAGTTTATTACACAGCATAAACTGGAAAGTCGGTGCTGGGTATTTACTGAAAGAAGGGCAAGAGTGACCCATCTGCAGCTCTTTCTAAGCTGCTTCAGCACAATGAGGGAAACCTCATGACATTCTTAACATTTATCAGTTCACACTGATTGGAGGATTTGCTTCCAGATAACAAAGTTTCTGAAGAATCAGTTTTACAATGAGGATCTGAATTTTGAGTGGTGAGGTCCGTTTACCCTCATCATTACTGCTCTGTTGCTACTTCACCTTTCTGCTCAGAGGTGTGTCAGCAGGTGTACTTGCATTACAGACGTGTGCAAAACTTTGTCCGATATTCCGCTTTGGTCAGAAAAAAAGCACACACAATTTTGCAATTGTACAGTAGTGTTTCCATTATACAGAGCCTTTTAGAGGAACATGAGGAAAAATTTTCTTTTGCGTTACCTCACAAAACTTTTGCGTTCCCTCTCAATAGGTTTTACGGTCCCTCGCAATATGTTCACTGCAATATTTGTTGGTCTATTTCGTATACAGCCACAAATGTCAATTTAAAATTTCCAAAATATATACATATAAAAGCACCAAAGAGTTTAAAAAAACTCTTTGGTGCAAAAAATTGATTGAAAATTTATTTATTCACTGCATCTGTTTGTGAAAGGTTGAGATGGAACTGAACATGAAAACGACCATTTAAATAATTCAGAAAACACAAAAGAGACACAATCAAATCTGTCTGACGACTGATTACCCCGTAATAATAACTCAGAAATAGTCCAAATAGTTTGGATGTATTTTTCTATTTCTTTCCTTCTTACAGAAAGTTTCTGTTTATA
The DNA here is from genome assembly GCF_001444195.1 of Xiphophorus couchianus. Classification (NCBI taxonomy): domain Eukaryota; kingdom Metazoa; phylum Chordata; class Actinopteri; order Cyprinodontiformes; family Poeciliidae; genus Xiphophorus; species Xiphophorus couchianus. The sequence continues at coordinate 12,025,199 of NC_040234.1, read as the reverse complement.
TCATAGGTTTGTGGTGCAATTCTATCCTAAGGAAAAAGATATGTGAAACTTCAGATATTTCACAATGAGATATTAAGATACATGGAAAAACTTTACAAAAACCTTATACAATATCAGAAAGTACGATGGCCACAGTAAGAAAGGCTTTCAATATTCAGTTATGCCGCATGAACTGATGTAATGCAAAAGAAAAGAAAAATCCTGTATGTCCCCTCTGGGGCTCCGTACCATTAAATAAGAAACGCAATTAAAGTTGCTCGTAAATTGTAAAAGTCTGAAAAACACTTGAGCCTGTGGGGCAGCTTCAACTTCCATCAGGACAATGACCCTAAACGTAAATCCAGGGCAACAGCGGAGCATCTAGAGTTGTCTCGCCCAATCAAAGTCCAGACCTAAACCTAACTAAAATTTGACATTAACAAACACTTTCTGTCTAATCCGACCAAGCTTCAGTGTTTTCCAAAAAAAAGAGTAAGCGGAGACATCCTGCAATAGATGCATGAAGCTGGTGGAGACAAACACCTGAAAATTGTCCTACAAAGTATCGACTCCTCCACCATGTCCTGTGTTGGTCTATCAAGCTGCTGCGTTTGCCTTTATTCGTAGGTTTTTATGTGAACTAGAGACAAATAGTCCCGCCTTTTCTCAGTCAGTTTAATTTTTTTCTCCCCAACAGACAATTTTCTGCACAGCTAGACATAAGTATCATACTGATTAAAACACAATTTACATAGAAAGAATAGCATCCGCCTGTCCTTTCAAAATGCCAGGAGCAGCGGGAATAAATGACTTTTTATTTGTTGTTTCTGCCTTTAGATCTTCCGAACAAAATGTCACTGAGATTCAAGGCTAAACTTGCACTGAAAGTGGTTGGTAGTTGGTAGTTTTCTTGACTGTAAAGGAAAATTAAAAATGGAACAAAAACTCAGCAACACCTAACTATTAATGCCACGCTTCAAAAGCCCAATTCTCTCTGACAGGCATCATATTGTGCAACCTTTTATTAAACTTAACTCCTGGCAGCAGCCAGTATTGGGTCGATTGTTTTCTTTCTTCTACTGAGCTCCTTTCTGAAAATACATGAAGCTGCTTTCCCAGCTGCTGTCCGGCAGTGGCCTCCAGCCCTCCTTCTCTTGTTAGTAGCTACATTCAGCGCACCAGACTGCGTCTCATGCAAGTTTAAACATCATCTACCCACCAGCCCGTCACGTTGGACCCGCGCTGGAGCCAGGTGAGGAAGGGGGTGGTTGATGGATGGTGGTGTGACTGGAATCAAACCTTTTTTTTAAACCTGCCTCTGTAATAAAAGAAAATGGATCGTCTCTGTTGTAATTCGGCCCACATTGGTTTAGCATATGTCTGCCAGGTGGCTCCACAGGAAGCAGGAAACCCCTTCTACTGCACCGAAGACATCGTCACTGGGAGTTGTTTATATTAACGCTGAACAAAACAGCAATGAGAGTGAAACAACAGGCTGTAACAGCTAATTTAAACCCCTTTTCAGTAATTATCTTTATTGGAATTATGAATGAAATCCTTTACTTTCACTTTGTTTTTACTTGACAGTTTATCTTTGGTGATGAGCTCAAAGTCTTTGGGGTTGGAAGGCCTCCTTACCATCACCCTAAACTTTAGCCCCCTCCTCATATAGATTCGAGTCAGGACTCTGGCGAGGCCACACATAAATGTCAATACTATACCCAATCAAAAGAAAATTGTTGGTCAAATTGAAAGGAAAGTTTAAACCTAAATCTACCAGGTAATAATGTTGGATTGAACTGCTTGAGAAACTAGACTGAAAAAACACAATATTTTACCAAGTATTTTTGGTTTAGTTTCTGAGGCAAATATTTGTGTACCCTTGAAATTAGATAACAAGTAACTTTTCAGCAAGATATAAGGTATTTTTTAAGTCAATAATTCATCAAAAAGTACTCATTTCAGAGTTTCAGAGACATTTATGACATAATCTACCATTGGAACTAGTATGTTTTTAATCATTATTAAGGAATTACATATTTAAAACAAGCTTCCATATCTGGCTGGAAAGTAATTTCTAGGTTAGTTTTGTTTTATTTCAAATGTACAAAGATATTTGAACTAAAAACTAAACAGAAAATACTTGATAAGATTTTGTGTTTGCAGTGTATTAAGCTGACTGAACATTGAGTGTGGGAGTAAAAACGTGCCTAATAAATTAGTTATGAATATGTATTTCTGAGATGAGAAAAAAAAAATTTCAAGTCATTAATTTTTCATCTATTGTTTGTTTACAAGCCCACCCTGTAAATATGACAGCTTGAGAAAATCTTTTGAAAAGTTTAGTTTTTGGTGCAGCCCCTCAACATTGGTTCAGTTCAAGTCAGGTCAGTTTTTATTGATATTCCAAAGAGAAATTGTTTTGCAGCGGACATCATAAATACAAAACGAAAAACAGAGAACACATCTACAAAAGACATTCACTCTGTTATCTGGGCCTTTCCTTTTAGACCACCGCTGTACTCACTTCCTGTGGAAGTAAGCTGTGTAGCAGTGCTAATTATGGTTTTTTATTACTGACATTACAGGATGTTTATTGACTAACCTTTTATTATTATTATTATTGTGGAAAAGGAAATGCTGCATATAAGGACTGGAGTACATGCTAGATCCTTTTTAACTATTTAGAAGATAACTGTGCTCCAGTGACGTGCGGTCAGGGGAGGTAAGCAGAACCTCACCTGTCATCATGGAAGAATAATATATAATGATACAATAAGTTATATTGCTATTTTCACCCTGTGGTTTGTACTATAAAGTACCTATTTTTCATTTAGCTTAACCAATTTTGATTATTTGTTCTTCAAAATCGCTGAATTTTCGCATTTTCCCATTTAAATGCTCGGAAGCAAAGCTGGTGAGGCAGCATCGAGCTGAGCCTCACCTGGGATGGATCAACCTCTCACTAACTGCACTGGCTGCCATTCTATGAGAGAATGTTCCTCCTGTCTGTACGTCACCAATAAAATGGCTAAAAAAACATTTAATATATGAACAGATTTTCCATAATTTAGCTTATCTATATAATGTACAGTGCTTTTTGTCACCAACTGTGTGTGTGTAAGGTGATTCGTGGGCTGAGGAGCGATCAGAAACGGCAGAAAACAGATTCGAGGTGAGGCAGGCAGTTCTCTTGTTTCATGGCAGGGGGCGCTCATGATCCCAGACATTGTGACTCCACAACTGCAGAGTAAGAGACAGCGAGCTAGCGATACAGTAAAGTGCAGCGATGATTATTAATAAGTGAAAAAATCCCTTATTAATAATCGCAAAAAACCACAACCTAAAACCATACTTCTGCAACAGACTGAATGTTCTGCTCTTTGTGTAGGAAAAATTTGAGTGATTTTTTTTTGTTTTGTTTTGTTGTTGTGGCGTTGTTGTCCGTTGCTATGGCAACGAGTCTGCCCGTAGCTTGCACTGATTTAGAGAGCGACAAAGAAGTAGTTTTGAGTACTTTAACGGGGTTTCCCTTTACTGTGGAGCACAGCACGAAGTTAATATCATCTACATGTCCAAGTTTGATTGTGTTAACGGAATTATTCTACGTGGCTATGCATGACACGTAGTGTTTTTGCCCTCCAGCGTTGTCCGCATGCGCGAAATTTCCTTACGTAAACAATAACATGCAGGGGGTCTATATTTGTAAATCTGATTATGATGAAGTCAGTGCCTCACCAGCTGAACCTCACCGCACGTCACTGCTGTGCTCTGATGGCTCTAAATTGGGACCGCAGAATATCTATAGTGAATAGTTACTATAGACGTGTTTATTTTTATATCAAAGCACGCTGAGAAGGAATGTTTTCACTTTGTCCTGCTTTTTTGGCAAACCCAGTTCGGATCTCAGCTCACGTGTGTCTGTGAAAGTTTGTTTTGTACTCGAGTTTTACTATTAAAACTGATTTCAGAATGTTTACTCTGCTAATAATTTACAGCTTTTTCTCTCATCCACAAATGTTTCATTTTAATATTATTTTTAGAAACCACCACAAAATGAGCTCTGGATACAATCAGCTCAAAACAATACAAACAAATGAATAATTTAACATAGGTAATTTAGTTTTTTTTTTTTTACTAGTTTCTTTCCCCCATTAAAGCTAAACAGCTGGCAGTTCAAGGGCAATACTGCCCCCATGTGGAGAATTACAAGTAATGCAACAAATTATTCAAAGACCTGAATGATTTTTTCATAACGTAATCATAATCAGTTCTTTGCTGTAACTTTACTCAAGAGCATGTCTCTCCTCAGACTATGATTACTGGAACACCTCATCCCAAATGGGTGGACAACAGTGGAAAATGTGTGTAATATTATATCAAGGTACTGAGTGTGTGAAGCCGGTCACAAAAATAGGAAATGTCGATATGAAACTTTCCTTTCCTTCACCAGCAGCTCTCTGGTTCCACCTCAGTACCAGATAAGAACCCATCTGACAAGAATCATCCGTCCTCAGAGACGGGCAACACCTCAGATTGGAGCTCTCTATAAAAAACTACAGGAAATGATCTTTCAAGTGTTCACACCAAAACATGAAAGAACACAGCTTGGTCTTTCAAGCAATATAACACATAAACTGCAGTGTTGCAATGCTTAGACTGCATGACTCTTCTCTTTCTACGTTTCATTTTATGTCAGGTGATAACTCGGAAGCTGATAATAGCCAGCACACAGAAAGCATGGCATGAGTTTAAAAAGTCATTCAGAATCAACTTTATTCGCCAAGTTTGGTCCTAATAAAGACATTTAAAATATATTTTTTTAAAAGACAAAAGAAAAAAATAATTACACATAACAGCTAAAAGTAGATGGTGAACTTACTGTGATGTTCTCAGTGGATCTTTAAGCATTTATCAATTTAAACTTGCTGCAACAAAAAAAATGATGGATGGTAGCTTTCTTTGACAGGTTTTCTGTTACAGTTTACTTTGTTGGCAGAAACACATTTCTTATTTATAAATTTTCTTTTGTTTCCCTTGAACCGCAAAACTAAAGTAAGTGTTTGGTAATTTTTTGATTCATAAATGATAAAGAAAAAAACAAATGATAATCTCAGAAGAATGTAAACTTTTTCTCACTCTTTTTCAAACAAGTACAGTAGCTGAAATGAATGCTGCAAAACATTGTTTTTGTGTATGCTTAAATGTATGGATGCATGTCGCATGTGTATATATATTATTTTAAAAATAGATTTGTACAAAATAAAGCATAAGTAGCATGTCAAGACTTCGCATGATGACTTTAATCCAGTTGTGAAACCCAGGTGCCTTATGACCTCAGTAAGAACAGGAAGACACAATAGAACCATTAAGGAAGAAGCTAAATTTAGATGTTCTTTGGTACCAAAGGATTGTCAATAACCAGATAAGAGGGAAATAATCAAGAATGTAACCAAGAGACCAATCACAAAATGGCTTCAAAAAACTCCTTTATTGATGGTCCACATGGGAAGCTTCAAGCTCTACAAAGATTTAATTTATTAGGAAAAACAAAAAGGAAACCCTTAAACTCAAACTTCACTGGATTTAAACCCAGAACCGTCAACGCTGCATGAAACAGTCACGAGTGTTTGTCAAAAAATTTTATTGAACAAAAGTATCTCAATTCTCATCACGTTGTCAGTGATACAGTACCGTAGGTTGGATCTTAATGATTCATATATGCACCTCTTCTTATTTGAATATATACATACAGTGGAGACAAGAATTAAATAACAGTGCTCAATAACATTCAGATATATCATATAAAAGCTGAGGACCCCGTGATCAACACTTCCATTGGTAAACAAACACAGAAACAAGTGGATGTTTGGTGTTGCTAGATTTCTGGATGCAAATCAGATGGTGGTGTATTTGGTTTCTTTACAATGAAGGATGATTTATTTCAACTGAATACAAGCTAAACAAGGGTTTTAATCTGCTACTATGCTATGCCTGTATAATACAGTTATTGGGCCCTCTGTTAAAGATGTGTAAAATAGAATATTAATCTTATCACAGCAAATCCTACTAAAAAAGTTATTAGAACTTTTTAGTGTGTTTTTTCTTGTTAATTTGTGCATCCAGAAACATTTTCCATTGGTCAAATTATGATACCGAGGCCTAATTTTCTTAGCCACTCTTCTAAATGAGAAAGACAAGAAAACATTTGAACTTCTTCTTATTCTGTGGATAAAGAAATTTAAAAAATCCCTCAGTAAAACTAATTTTTTGCTGAACTTCACCTGTGCCAAAAATCAGCTCCAACATTTCATATGAAATAAATATAAATTTTAAAGTGTAGTTAAGTTTTCCTCTCTTGATCTCAGAGTCAATAAGCTTTTAATGACCAAGTGAAGATTTCATGTTTCCAGTGGGGATAATTACTTCAAAATAGGAAAGACAAGAAAACATGTCATTTTGTTAAAGTAGATGTGTGTTGATCAGATAACTCATAAAAGGATGCAACAAAAAACAAAAGCCACTCACCTAAATGTGACCATAGCAAGACTGAGAGAAGTGATTAAAAATAAAAAATCACTAAAGAACTGTGACAAAACACAGTTCTATAACTATCCCACTCTACAGAGAGTGGGATAGTAAATAAGGTAAAAAAATAAACCCTCACCTTTAAAAAATGATTTATTTTCCTTTTTGCACATCTTAAGCAGTGATGCCAATAAATGAGGAGCATCCAGAATGTCTAAATACAGCAAATCGACACTAATTTTACAATCAGGTGTTTGTGACTTTAATATTAAATAACTAGTTTTAAATATTCAGGCCTAAACAGAGCTGAAGTAGCCGCTAACCAAGGGTGCTAATATATCAAATTACTTTGATTTATAAAGATAGAGCTCTAAAATACCTATCCCTATATAGACTTCTGTTCAAATCGGGGTTTCATTTAATTACTGATTAGTCTTTAATATATATTTCCTGCAAAGTTATTTGTAATCACAAAGATACTATCAGAAGAGGTACTTTCTTTCTTTTTCCCCAAAAAGCATCGCCATCACAGAAACAGTGTAGTTACTCAGGAAGCATTCCCAAAACAAACAAACAAAAAAGATTTTATTGTTGTTCTTCCTCATGTAGCTACAGACACGTACTGGAGAACAGAACGGCAACATGTTCAACTCGACACAATATAAAGCATGAGCACTGAGCTGTGGGTTAATCTGAGAGTGCAGTGCAGACCTGGAGCCAGTAGTAAACGGGTACAGGGTGGCACGTTTGGTTACATGGATCAACATTCAAACTCTACAGGAACTCTGAGGTCTCTTCTATTGCACCGCCTGGTAGAAATACTACAGTGATTGTTGTTGTCCAGATTTAAAGTATCACTAGCAATTAACTGTTCGGTAGAAACAGAAAAAGGTGGCACTAAAAAAACAAAAAACAAAAACGAGCAGGTGGAGGAATGGTGAAAATTTGAAAGAAAAAAAAAAAAAGGCAAAAGTGATTCCGGTCACTTTGTGAAAAAGTAACTACAAAACTTGAACAAATTTAAATAAGCTTTAAAAAAAATATAATAAAGTGAGTTAACTAACAAGTGGGTCTTGATAGACTAAATGAAACATGGGCTGCGATTAGACGTGACAGAGTTGGGCCCCACTGAGGTCTGAGTCCCTCTTTGAACCGGTGAGAACGTCGATTCTCTCCTGGATGAGTTAAGAGCAATGGTGGAACTTACAATGTGCGTGCTAGTAAGAAGACGTTACATATGACATCAGAGGGAGAGCTCAACCCCCCGACAAGGCCTCAGGCGTTCTGTTAGCAGCAAATGTGGTCACTGCATGTTAGCACATCCAAGAGAACAGAGGCTCGGTACACACTGTGTTCTCCGTGTGGCTCGGTGATGGCTGTCTGAGGGTCGTCTGCAAAAAACAGTAAAGAGCTAGAAAAAACAAACAAGAAAACAAGTTTGTCTAGTTTTCACTTGAAAAAACAAATCCAGGAGATCTGAGGATCTGGATGTGGTACAGATGCCACAGCAGGAGGGGTCCAGAGCTAAGGCTTGGGTTAAGACATTTAGGGATCGTGTGTGTGTGTGTGTGTGTGTGTGTGTGAGAGAGAGATCCAGTGTAGGTGTGTAGATCACAGCAGCGCCTTCACCAGGTACAGCTTCTCTCCGTGATCGCTTGTGTAGATGGGGGCCTTCTTGTAATGCTCCACTAGTTCCTCCATGGAGTTGAACCTGCGCTGGCCGATGCAGTACATCCCGTCTGACAGCTGCACTTTAAAGTGCTTGTTTTTCTCCAGTGCCTTCAGGGACACGGAGAAATCACTGGGCTAAAAGACAAAACAGGAACACACGATTACGTTGAGCAAATTAAGATCGGCCAGCAGGGGGCAGCATTGTGCTCATAATATAAAAAAAGAAAAATCTTGTGCTATAATTTAAAGGTTTAAAATGGCAGTTTTACAACTTTTAAAACAAGTTAATCAAAAGGTGAAAAGTTACTTTCTATTAAGGCCATAAATACTGAGTGGATTTTATTTATTAAAATTTTTTTTCAACATTAAAGGGATTAATTGACACTAATCAGACAGGAAATGGGCAAAAAGAGTGAAAAGAGGGAGAAGAGATGCAGCAAAGGTGTCAGGTTCAGGAATCAAACCCAGGACGGCGGCAATGAGGATTACAGACTGTGTACGAGAGACGCTCACTCTAACGCTACACCACAAAGCCTCCTGAGCTCATTTTAGACCTCAGAAGTTCATCTACTGAGATTAAAATAGTTTCCTCTGAATTCAGGATGTTTACTAATTATGAGTGGCTCTAATGACTGAATTAGAAAAAAAGAGAAAAGTTAAGCAGAAAATAAGAATACCATTTATGTATGCATACATTAAACTGCTATGTATGAATTATGAAATTACTGAGCACTAAGTATATTTCAACATAAAATATTCTGCGCCATTTAGATAATTGTTTATTGGCGATTAATCAGTGTGAAAATGCAGAAATATGGTGGATTACTCGGATGCAGCCAGGTGCAACAGCTTGTTTAACTGGAAAATTATACGCAATGGGTACAGACCTTACTGATTCATCTGCAGCCATAGCTACAAGTCAACGACCTCAATAATGTGTGTGAAAACATTGCTGGAAGCAGATGTAGATTCAATTCCTGCACCTCAATTACATTTTCATGTGATTCTTGACCATCTACTCTTTAAAGTCGTTAATATGCTTCTTTCATTTTATAATGTGTGCAAATTTGCCATGAGAATTTAATTAAGATTTCTAATTTTATTAACTTTGGATAAAAACCTTGTCAGCGTCTCCTACATGGTGCCATGACTTCACCTAAATGACTCACCGATGACTCGCTGTCTCGTATGAGGAAGTCGCCCTCCTCTCCCCGTTCGTTGAGTATGCACTCAGCCTCATGTCTGGTGATGTTGCCGTAGTACCAGTCCCTGCCGGCAAACCTCCCCGAGCGAGCCGGTCCCGCATAGCGGCTCTGAGGGGAGCCCGACGTGGTGGAGGGTGGGCCGGGTTGCTCGTCCAGCACCACCACATAGTTTTTAGGCACCAGGCCCACTATGCCACGAGAGTTCTTACACCTCCACCACTCTGGGTCGTTCTCCGGCTTCTCTATCACGTCCATGATTTCTCCTTTTTCAAAGTTCAGCTCCTCCTCGGTTGTCGAGCTGAAGGGGTAGAGCGTTTGGACCAGGTGGAGGACGACGCCCCGGCCGCCGGCGCGGCCGTTGGCCAGCAGAGTTCCCTGAGGTCCGCCGATGTAACCCCGCGGGGAATCCCCCTCTCTGTCGTCCACCCCCATGAGCTCCTCCTGGACGTAATTGGAGGGGAACCAGCCGACGCGGCCGCCCTGACTGCCACGCCACCAGCCGTCGCTGCACTTCTCCATGACGACCACCCTGGAGCCTTTGAGCAGAGTTAGCTCGTCATCTCGCTCTTGTGTGTACGCAAACTTGACCACAGCAGGGATGTTGAGGTCATAGATCCTCTCTGCGGCGCCGACCACACCTCCGCCCCCGCTGCCGTTGGAAGGATACTCTGTGTCTGAGCTCGGCGTAGGGGAGGTATCACGCGCACTCGCCTTCCTCTTACCCTTTCCCAAACCTGTGCATGAAAAAGACAACACCTTCAGTTGAATAGTTTGGAAACACTGGACATAACTGCATCTGTGATCTTAAGTCCTTTAGCAGCATCTTAGATGGCCAAACTTAATCACAAAGTATAATTTGATTTCGTTTGTTTAAGCCTTCCTTTTTCTGGAAAGAAGTAATGACTTAAGAACTGACTGCCCTGCATTCAAGAAGACAAGCAGGAAGTTCGTGGATATTTTTGTTGTGAAAATATTGTTTAGGTAGAAACAAAAGTCTCATATGTCCTGTAGAATGGCTAGTTTTATCTGTATTTAAAATTTCAAGAAGTGTTCTTTTTCGTGCCATCTTTTGGATCAGCAGAATATCTTTTAGGAGTCACCACTTATCAAATATGACAATCAAGCATCCAGTTACTGGACGTCTGAAGACGGATTTCATTGAGCTCCTGCTATCGCTAAAAACACAAGCTGAAAAACAGTGCAGAAAATCAACGTCATTGTTCGCAACTTCTCCTTCTATTCCCTGATTGGCCAGCTTGAAATTCCACTGGAGGGAATCCAAACTAATGGGAAAAAAAGATTTAACTGAGTTGAGTTGTATCGAACCTTGGGGCTTGATCAGCAAACTAATCCGGGGGGGGGGGATTATAAAATAAAGATGCAGGCAAATTGAAGAAATTGTACTGGCATGTGTCAAGTCAGCCATTTCTTCAAAACTGATCAAATGAGGTTTTTATTGTAAAGCACATTAAAGTTGAGTACATGTGTTAATGCCATTTCAGTTATTTTTAATGCTGTAGTTTGCATGATCTCCCAGTTCATATGTGGTTTTCTCTCCAGCTTCTTCCCACAGTCCAGAAACATTACTGTTGGTTATTTGGGTTTTTTAAATTGTCCTTAGGTACGAGTGTGTGTGCATGGCTGTTTGTCCTGTGGTGCCCTGCGATGTACTGGCAACCTGTCCAGGGTGTACCCCACCTTTACCCCAATAAACCCTGGAGATTGGCACCAGCTCCCTTGCGACCCAGCAAGGATAAGCAAATTGACTGGAAATCAGTATTGCCCAAAATTAAAATATTTACAAAGGTTTCTGGGTCAAAAGAAACTCCTGATCAGGATATCCTTCACATTCGATATGAGGAAGACTTTGTTCTTGTAAGAACTTTTGTTTAATGATCAATTAGAAGAAAACAGAGAAACTGCTGAGGCTTTTGCGGTAAGATGTCCTGCACTGGACAACACATGCCTTCCCCCAACTCCTACAGAACAAAACTAGGGCTTTTCTCTACTTAGCATTCAGCTGACATCATCTACACACCACATACACCTCCATATAAACCCAAAGGTTGAAAATAGATGGAGCACAGAGGGAATGAAAAGTGGAGCAGGCACCATGGGCTTAATAATGACAGGCACATCCAGGATCAAAGTCAGGCCCTGCCTTACCTGCTTCTGACTCCGCCATTCATGTTCTTTCAAAGACGAGTCTTTAAACTGTTTGAACACTTCACTCGGAATCAAACATTGTTTTTTTGTTTTAAAACTCGACTGAACATAAACTGAGGAAGTCTCCTCTTCTTCCTCACATGGATGTTAAAACAGTAATTACACACAGCACGGCTGTCTGCATTTAAACCATTTACTTGACGGCTGAAGCTGGTGTCAGTGGAAGCTGGTGTGTGCTGCTAACGACTGAAGAGAGAGAAATTTTGACAGCTCCTCTCTCAGACTCTGCCGCAGAAATGTCACTGCTGAACAGAGCATTTACTTTGTTTGAAAATTGCAGGGTTCATGCAGAGTAGCATGAAACTTGTTGGCAGAGAGTAAGAGAGAGGGGAGTGTAGTGGAGAAAGACAGGGGGTCTCTTGGCAGCTGTTCCTCACACACGCTGGAGACCAAACACATCAGAGGCTATAGCTGACAAAAATGCAAAGGAGGAGGATGAGGTAGGAATAGCAAGCAGTGTGTGTTTGTGTATGGCACTGAGTAGCCCACAAATCTGATATTTATGAGTGAGGAGCAAGGCTGACATCTGGGACAACTTGAGAAGGTCAAGGAAAGAAAAACTAAATAAAACGACCAGGGTAATGCGGTTGAGAGATGCTTCACGTCTCCCTCTGAGCCTAGCAAAAAACACCTGTATCTCCACACACCTCTCCCCTACACACATTTCCACTTCAAGGCACCGGTCTGCCTGTTAGAGCAGCGGCGTGACATCTTCTCTGAGCCTTCATCTACCTCTTCATCTTGTGAAAGGAGACGCGATTTTTAAACCCAGAGGGCTTCAACTAAGGGGGAAGTGAGCTGATGAAAGGCTCAAAGTTGCAGCATATTGCTTCACTCTTCTGCTTCCACTGAAAGGCAGCGGGGAAATAACTGTATTAAGCGAGTCCTTGCAAAATCGTACCACCCACCAAACACATGTGTCCGCAATCAAAAAGCCCAACAGGACCGTGTAGTGAAGTGTTAGCTCTAAAACAGCGGGTGATGAGGTTTAAGAGCTCTTTGAGAGTGAATCACAGGTGAGATATGTGGTCTTTTAAATAGCCCCTCCAGCAGTGCGGCTCTGTTTTTAATCGAAGGGCTATGAGGTCTTAATGCCCCATTGTGTGTAAAGTCGGTAAGGCTGTCAAAAGGCTTGCGGAGTAAAAAAAAAAAAAAACTGAAGAAAAGAGGGAAAAAACTACAAGGAGTGTTGGACGACCCATGTTTTGGTCTAATATATTCTCTCAGACTAGGAGAACTTTGGACAAAAACTGTCAAACTTATCAAGTCAAAATGCTGGATGCTAATGACCAAAAATGACTTAGTGATGAAATCTAATAAAAACTTGGTGAGACAAAGTATTACTCTAAGGGTGTGCACACTTAAATGTAACCAGGAAATGGCAACTTTTTACAGTTTGTTTTTTGTTAGTTGAATCATATTTGACTACTTTTACAATACGAGTGAAAAACGCTTTGAAAAGGTCTTACTTTGTTGTGTTTGTGCAACAAACACAACAACGCATATATAGTCACACACAGTCAGGGTTACCCTCTAGTGTATTATATTTTTAAATTTCCTGTCAACTTTAAACATTTTTTAACTCAAAAACACGGCAGGCCGCTGAATGAATGACTGAGCTAACGCCCAACCGCCAGGCTTAGCAAGCTTCCTGGGGAAACCTTAGGAAGACTTAACGAAAATTGTACTCTTTAAAAACTCAAATAGGCAGAAATTGAATGTTCTATTTAGTTTTATAGGTGAGTATTGACCCAGTTCCAGCAACTATTAACACAACTATGTTTTTTTATTTCCAAGGAGAAGAAAGTGGGGCACCGAGCAGCAGGCAGCCATTTATAGTTAAGACTCTGTTCAGATGGATGCTAATGATACAACTGCTCTAAAAAGCAGCATACATAGAGAAGAGAAGCTGCAGAGAACAGAAAAGAGAGGGTATCAAAATGCTCACTGAAGAGAATTAAAACAATGAGGAGGAAAAAAAAAGTCTGACAAAGTCATCAAACTCTCAACCAATCAAATTGTCCTCTGAAGTGTGTGCGTAGTTTCCATTATCACCTGACCCTCACCTATTTCTCATCGGCTTGTCGTGAAAGTGTTCTCGCCTATTGGATTTTCGCAGGCTTTTAACAGGAAAGAGCTGCAGGCAGGAAGGATGCTGCCCAGACTGGGATGGAACGGGGCCATAATGTTGTAGTCGATATATAACTCAGTCAGAGAACAGGGGGGTGATCCATCATTCCGATACAGCCATTAGGTGCCTGATTTGTCCTGCAGTATAACTACTGATAAGAGAAAAGCAGGGGTCCAGAGAGGAGCTGATGAAATTGGCGCGGGAGTGGAGAACAGCGGGAGGAGGGCTTCATCCCTGCGCCCTGTGACCTCTGGTTAAGGTGACCGACTGCAGCAGGCTGCGTCAGGGCGGCCGGCATGCAGCTGCAGCTCCCCCCCTCCCCCCGAGGGTCTGGATCCACAGAGTGGGAGAGGTGAATACATTAAAGCTGACCTCGATCCACCTCGCTCCGTCACCTCCGACTACAGCTGCCTTAAGAAACCACACATTTATTGCTTGTTTTACATTTAAACTGCTTTCCACCAGACATTTCCATTTCCTGTCCAGGTTCCTCTCGTCCCCGTTCCCAACCATTCTGATAGCGGAACTGGTATCCCATAGTGAAGCTGTCAAAACAAATTAATTTCACTGTTTGCTTTGCTACCCATTAGTAGATCAAAAGAGCAAGTTTTTATATTTTGCTCCCTTGACTTGAGCATCAAAGATCAGGAAAAAAAACTAAGTGCTGCCATTTAATTTGTGGAGGATGTTTGCTGGGGGTGACATCTGTGGCATTTGTTCACTTCAGAGGGAAAACATCTGAGTGGGTGTTAAAGAGCGCCATTGTCCCAAATGATTTCTTGCCTACATTTTCATATTCAAAAACTTGTAAAAATGAATCAGGGCACAATCTACCTAAAGGCTAGAGAATTATTTCTCCCATAAGACGCCAAAATAAACTAAACTTTTCGTTCAACTTTACAAACTAAAAAGTCAACACTTGGATGCAAAACAATGTAACCAGAGGGCCCATTGTCACATAAAATATCACAACAACCA